>NC_092734.1:41615822-41858322 GCF_047496885.1 Scyliorhinus torazame | reverse complement strand
CGCATGCGCCGCCCGGAGATGTCATTTCCGCGCCAGCTGGCGGGGCAACAAAGGCCGTTTCCGCCAGCTGCCGGGGCGGAAATTCGTCCGGCGCCGGCCTAGCCCCTCAATGTTGGAGCTCGGCCCCCAAAGATGCGGAGCATTCTGCACCTTTGGGGCGGCGCAATGCCCGTCTGATTGGCGCCGTTTTGGGTGCCAGTTGGCGGACATCGCGCCGTTTCGGGAGAATTTCGCCCAGAGAGAGAGACAGAGAGAGGAGAGGGAGAGAGGAGAAAGAGAGAAAGGGGAGAGAAGGGGAGAGAGAGACAGAGAGAGAGAGAGAGAGAGAGCAGAGGGGAGTTAGACAGAGAGCAAGAGAGAGAGAGAGGGGAGAGATGGGAGGGAGACAGAGAGAGGGAGAGAGAGAGAGGAGAGGGGAGGGAAACAGGGAGAGAGAGAGCGAGAGAGAGGAGAGCAGGGAGAGAGAGAGACAGGGAGAGAGAGAGAGAGAGGGGAGGGAGATAGAGTGAGAGAGAGAGAGAGAGAGGGGAGGGAGACAGAGAGAGAGGGGGGAGAGAGAGAGAGACAGGGAGAGAGAGAGAGAGGGGAGGGAGACAGAGAGAGAGGGGGGAGAGAGAGAGAGACAGGGAGAGAGAGAGAGAGGGGAGGGAGACAGAGAGAGAGGGGGGAGAGAGAGAGAGACAGGGAGAGAGAGAGAGAGGGGAGGGAGACAGAGAGAGAGAGAGGGGGGGTGGTGAATGTATAATTACTGATAATTCACCAGTGCACTGTGTTGTGTTATTAACCCTGTGGGCTCTACCTCTGGGCCATTGTGCGGCTTCACCCACAGGGGATATGTTGGGGCGAATACGGGCTCCGCCCATGGCTCCTCCCCTTTACAGGAAGTATAAGAGCTGCCGACCTGCGGGGCCGCCTTCAGTGTTGTACCGGTCACAGGCAGGCTCAGTTCTAAGCTGATTAAAACCACGGTTTACTTCCCCACATGTCTTCGAGTGAATTGATGGTCGCATCAATGTAATCAGCTTAAAATACTACTGGATTCAGCCCTCAAACCTGACAGACTGGAACTCGATCCACAGCCCGCGGAGGCAAAATACATTTTTTCACACTGGCTTTGATGCTTCAAGGCCGATCTCACCGCCTCGTCCACGCCATCCGTGACTGACGAACAGAAGCTGAGCCTCCGCCACGCACGGGTGAGCCATCGCATTTCTGTCCAGCTCGACGGCGCCGCATCCTGTACAGAGGCCCTCGCACTACTCGAACGCGAGACACGTCTTCACCACTCGCCGCCAGCGCCCCGGGAGTCGCTAGATGATTACCTCCGCGGTCTCAAAGCCCTCGCGCGTAACTGTAACTACCAGGCCGTTACGGCCACTCAGCACATGGAGCTCGCCGTCCGAGACGTTTATGTGGCAGGGGTCCGATCGAACTATGTGAGACAGCGCCTGCTCGAAAAAGGGGCCTTGACAGAAATCTTTGGATCCTCGCTGGCTTCAGGGGATGTCCCGGAGGACTGGAGAATAGCCAATGTTGTTCCTCTGTTTAAGAAGGGTAGCAAGGATAATCCAGGGAACTAAAGGCCAGTGAGCCTTACGTCAGTGGTAGGGAAATTACTGGAGAGAATTCTTCGAGACAGGATCTACTCCCATTTGGAAGCAAATGGACGTATTAGTGAGAGGCAGCACGGTTTTGTGAAGGGGAGGTCGTGTCTCACTAACTTGATGGAGTTTTTCGAGGAGGTCACTAAGATGATTGATGCAGGTAGGGCAGTGGATGTTGTCTATATGGACTTCAGTAAGGCCTTTGACAAGGTCCCTCATGGTAGACTAGTACAAAAGGTAAAGTCACACGGGATCAGGGGGGAGCTGGCAAGGTGGATACAGAACTGGCTAGGTCATAGAAGGCAGAGAGTAGCAATGGAAGGATGCTTTTCTAATTGGAGGGCTGTGACCAGTGGCGTTCCACAGGGATCAGTGCTGGGACCTTTGCTCTTTGTAGTATATATAAATGATTTGGAGGAAAATGTAACTGGTCGGATTAGTAAGTTTGCAGACGACACAAAGGTTGGTGGAATTGCGGATAGCGATGAGGACTGTCAGAGGATACAGCAGGATTTAGATTGTTTGGAGACTTGGGCGGAGAGATGGCAGATGGAGTTTAATCCGGACAAATGTGAGGTAATGCATTTTTGAAGGTCTAATGCAGGTAGGGAATATACAGTGAATGATAGAACCCTCAAGAGTATTGAAAGTCAAAGAGATCTAGGAGTACAGGTCCACAGGTCACTGAAAGGGGCAACACAGGTGGAGAAGGTAGTCAAGAAGGCATACGGCATGCTTGCCTTCATTGGCCGGGGCATTGAGTATAAGAATTGGCAAGTCATGTTGCAGCTGTATAGAACCTTAGTTAGGCCACACTTGGAGTATAGTGTTCAATTCTGGTCGCCACACTACCAGAAGGATGTGGAGGCTTTAGAGAGGGTGCAGAAGAGATTTACCAGAATGTTGCCTGGTATGGAGGGCATTAGCTATGAGGAGCGGTTGAATAAACTCGGTTTGTTCTCACTGGAACGAAGGAGGTTGAGGGGAGACCTGATAGAGGTCTACAAAATTATGAGGGGCATAGACAGAGTGGATAGTCAGAGGCTTTTCCCCAGGGTAGAGGGGTCAATTACTAGGGGGCATAGGTTTAAAGTGAGAGGGGCAAGGTTTAGAGTAGATGTATGAGGCAAGTTTTTTACGCAGAGGGTAGTGGGTGCCTGGAACTCGCTGCCGGAGGAGGTGGTGGAAGCAGGGACGATAGTAACATTTAAGGGGCATCTTGACAAATACATGAATAGGATGGGAATAGAAGGATATGGACCCAGGAAGTGTAGAAGATTGTAGTTTAGTCGGGCAGCATGGTCGGCACGGGCTTGGAGGGCCGAAGGGCCTGTTCCTGTGCTGTACTTTTCTTTGTTCTTTGTTTGTTTGACGGTAAAACTGGCTACCTCTCTGGAGGTCGCTTTTCAGAGCCGTACTGCGTTCCCGGCCGATCACGTGACCCCCTCGTGGGCCCCCGACCAGAGTCTACCCCAGGCCTGTGCCGCGCGGCCGCCCGCCCACTATGGGGGTCTACCCTGCTATTTTTGCGGCCAGTCCCAACACCCCCGACTGCACTGCCGGCCCGCAACGCGAACTGCAGCAGCTGCGAGCGAAAAGGACCCTTCGCCAAGGTCTGTCTGGCCGGGTCTAAGAACCCGAACTCACAGACCCGATCCACAGACCCACAGGCCCGCAGACCCCGCAAGGTGGCAGCGTGTCTGCCGACTCCGCCTCCGCATAACATGTGCGACTCACGGGGGCCGCCATCTTGGCCGCCATCTGCCACGCCGCTCAACGCGTACGACCTACACGGACAGCCATCGCGGGGCCGCCCCAGCACCGCCGATCACGCCGCCGGCTACCCCCACCTCAGCGCGGTCACCCTGGACCAGTCGTGACCTAAGCACCTCCGGAGCTCCATGATGGCCGTCCGGGTTAACGGGCACGAGACACCTTGCCTTTTCGTCTCCGGGAGCACAGAGAGCTTCACCGGACGTGGTAAGACGCTGCTCGCTCCCAATATTCCCGACGCAACAAACCACCTCCCTCGCCTCTGGGTCGCACTCGGTGCAAATCCAAGGGTGCACTACTGGAACCCTAGTGATACAGGGCGCTGAGTACGCTAATGTACACCTATATGTGCTCCCAGACCTCTGTGCTCCTCTCCTTTTGGGACTCGACTTCCAGGGCAACCTCAGGAGCCTAATTCTTACGTTCAGGGGGCCCCTGCCCCCGCTCACCATATGCAGCCTCGTGACCCTAAAAATCGACCCCCCCCCCCCCCACTTCACAAGCCAGTAGCCACCAGAAGCAGGCGGTATAGCTGCAGGACAGGACGTTCATTTGGTCCGAGGGACCAGCGTCTCTTGCGAGAGGGGGTCATCGAGGCAGCAATAGCCCCCGGAGAGCTCAGGTGGTGGTCGTCAAGACCGGGGGGAAAGTTCCGGATGGTGGTTGATTACAGCCAGACCATTAACCGCTTTACGCAGCTCGACGCGCACCCCCTTCCCCGGATTGCAGACATGGTAAATCAGATCGCGCACTACCGCGTGTTCTCCGCGGTGGATCTGAAGTCTGCATACCACCAGCTCCCAATCCGCCCGGAGGACCGCCACTACACGGCGTTTGAGGCAGACGGCCGCCTCCTTCACTTCCTCCGGGTCCCCTTTGGCGTCACAAACGGGGTTTCGGTGTTCCAACAAGCGATGGACCGAATGGTGGACCAGTACGAGCTGCAGGCCACATTTCCGTACTTGGACAATGTCACCATCTGCGGCCATGATCAGCAGGACCATGGCGCCAACCTCCACCGATTTCTCCAAACCGCCCAAAAACTCAACCTCACCTACAACTAGGAGAAATGCGTTTTCCACACAACCAGGCTAGCCATCCTCGGCTACGTCGTGGAGAACGGGGTCCTAGGGCCCGACCCTGACCGTATGCGCCCCCTCCTCCAATTCCCTCTCCCTCACTGTCCCAAGGCCCTGAAGAGGTGCCTTGGATTTTTCTCCAATTACGCCCAGTGGGTCCCCCAGTATGCGGACAAAGCCCGCCCACTATTTTAGGCCACCCTCTTTCCACTGGCAGCCGAGGCCCGCCAGGCCTTCAACTGCATCAAGGCGGACATCGCCAAAGCTGCGATGCACGTGGTGGACGAGTCCGTCCCCTTCCAGGTGGAGAGCGACGCCTCAGAGGTCGCCCTCGCCGCCACCCTCAACCAAGCAGGCAGTCCGGTAGCGTTTTTTTCACGCACCCTCACCACCTCTGAAATTCGACACTCCTTGGTCGAAAAACAAGTCCAAGCCATCGTGGAAGCCGTGCGGCACTGGAGGCACTACCTCGCTGGTAGGAGGTTTACCCTCGTCACCGACCAACGATCGGTCGCCTTCATGTTCGACAATACGCAGCGGGGCAAGATCAAGAATGATAAGATCTAGAGGTGGAGGATCGAACTCTCCACCTATAAACTATGATATAGTATATCGTCCTGGGAAGCTCAACGAGCCCCCAGATGCCCTATCCCGTGGCACATGCGCCAGCGCGCAAGATGACCGACTACGGGCTATCCACGATGACCTCTGCCACCCGGGGGTCACCCGGCTCGCCCACTACATCAAGGCCCGCAACCTGCCCTCCTCCATCGAGGAGGTGAAAGCTGTAACCAGAGGCTGCCAAATCTGTGCGGAGTGTAAACCGCACTTCTATCGACCGGATAAGGCCCACCTGGCGAAGGCGTCCCGGCCCTTTGAACGCCTTGGTATCGATTTCAAAGGGCCTCTCCCCCTCCAATAATCGCAACACGTACTTCCTGAACATCACAGATGAGTTTTCCCGCTTCCCATTTGCCGTCCCCTGCCCCGTTATGACCACGTCCACTGTCATTAAAGCCCTGCACAGTGTCTTCATCCTGTTCGGTTTCCCCAGTTATGTCCACAGCGACAGGGGCTCGTCGTTCATGAGCAACGAACTGCGTCAGTACCGGCTCAGTAAGGGCATCGCCTCGAGCAGGGGAAACGGGCAGGTGGAGAGGGAGAACGTGACGGTCTGGAAGATCGTCCTACAGACCCTGCGGTCCAGGAATCTCCCGGTTTCTCACTGGCAGGAGGTCCTCCCCGATGCGTTCCACTCTATTAGGTCGCTCCTTTGCACGGCCACAAACCAGACCCCTCATGACCGTTTGTTTGTTTTCCCGAGGGGAGCTACCTCAGGGGCCTCGCTTCCGCCCTGGCTGATGACACCGGGTCTAGTCCTCGTCCGAAAACATGTTTGGAGCCATAAGACCGACCCCCTGGTAGAGAGGGTCCAGCTCCTGCACTCCAACCCACACTATGCGTACGTCGAACACCCAAATGGCCGGCAAGATACCGTCTCCCTCCGGGACCTGGCGCCCGCAGGCTCCAACACCACGACCACTACTGCATCCCCCACACTATGTCCCGTCCAACCTCCCATGTCCAGCGCCCCCACCCCTATATGGTTCCCGCGCTACCTCCCGCCCGTCGCACCGGTCCACAGGAATGAAGCTCCGGAAGAGCCGCTCCCGGAGTCCCCGCCTGTGCCTGCTCCGGGCCCAGCTCAACCGCCACCCGGACCGGCGGCAACACCAGTGCTTCGGTGGTCGCAGCGTACGGTCCGGGCGCCGGACCGACTGAATCCATGAGCCCGTCACCCCCGCCGGACTTTATTTTTTAAACATGGGGTGAATGTGGTGAATGTATAATTACTGATAATTCACCAGTGCACTGTGTTGTGTTATTAACCCTGTGGGCTCTACCTATGGGCCACTGTGTGGCTTCACCCACAGTGGATATGTTGGGGCGAGTACGGGCTCCGCCCACAGCTCCACCCCTTTAGAGGACGTATAAGAGCTGCCGACCTGCGGGGCCGCCTTCAGTGTTGTACCGGTCGCAGGCAGGCTCAGTTCTAAGCTGATTAAAACCCCGGTTTACTTCTCCACGTGTCTTCGAGTGAATTGATGGTCGCATCAGGGGGGGAAACAGAGAGAGAGAGAGAGGAGCGAGAGAGGGGAGAGAGAGGGGAGAGAGAGGGGAGAGAGAGAGAGAGGGGGGAAGAGAGCGAGGGAAGAGAGAGACAGAGAGAGGGGAGGGAGAGAGTGGGAGGGTGCAGAGAGGGAGGGGGCAGAGGGTGAGGGGGCAGAGGGGGAGGGGGCAGAGGGGGAGGGGGCAGAGGGGGATGGGGTCAGAGAGGAAGCGGGGGCAGAGAGGAAGCGGGGGCAGAGAGGAAGCGGGGGCAGAGAGGAAGCGGGGGCAGAGAGGGAGGGGGGCTGAGGGGGCAGAGAGGGAGGTGTCAGAGGGGGAGGGGGCAGAGGGGTTGGGGGGGAGGGGTCAGAGAGGGAGGGGGCAGAGGGGGAGGGGGCAGAGGGCTGAGGATGGCAGAGGGGGAGGGCTCAGAGGGAGAGGGGGCAGTGGGGGAGGGGGGGCAGAGAGGGAGGGGGCAGAGAGGGAGGGGGGGCTGAGGGGGCAGAGAGGGAGGGGGCAGAGAGGGAGGGGTCAGAGGGGGAGGGGTCAGAGGGGGAGGGGTCAGAGGGGGAGAGGTCAAAGGGGGAGGGTTCAGAGGGGGAGGGTTCAGAGGGGGAGGGGTCAGAGGGGGAGGGGTCAGAGGGGGAGGGGTCAGAGGGGGAGGGGTCAGGGGGGGAGGGGGCAGGGGGGAGGGGGCAGGGGGGGAGGGGGCAGGGGGGGAGGGGGCAGGGGGGGAGGGGGCATGGGGGGAGGGGGCATGGGGGGCAGAGAGGAAGCGGGGGCAGAGAGGAAGCGGGGGCAGAGAGAGAGGGGGGCTGAGGGGGCAGAGAGGGAGGTGGCAGAGGGGTTGGGGGGGAGGGGTCAGAGAGGGAGGGGGCAGAGGGGGCGGCAGAGGGCTGAGGAAGGCAGAGGGGGAGGGCTCAGAGGGAGGGGGGGCAGAGAGGGAGGGGGCAGAGAGGGAGGGGGCAGAGAGGGAGGGGTCAGAGAGGGAGGGGTCAGAGGGGGAGGGGTCAGAGGGGAAGGGGTCAGAGGGGAAGGGGTCAGAGGGGAAGGGGTCAGAGGGGAAGGGGGCAGAGGGGGAGGGGGCAGAGGGGGAGGGGGCAGAGGGGGAGGGGGCAGAGGGGGAGGGGGCAGAGGGGGAATGGGGAGGGGTCAGAGAGGGAGGGGGTAGAGGGGGAGGGGGCAGAGGGGGAGGGGAGGGGGCTGAGGAAGGCAGAGGGGGAGGGGGCAGAGGGGGAGGGGGCAGAGGGGGAGGGGGCAGAGGGGGAGGGGGCAGAGGGGGAGGGGAGGGGGCTGAGGGGGAGGGGGCAGAGGGGGAGGGGGCAGAGCAGGAGGGGGCAGAGCGGGAGGGGGCAGAGCGGGAGGGGGCAGAGCGGGAGGGGGCAGAGCGGGAGGGGGCAGAGCGGGAGGGGGCAGAGGGGGAGGGGGAAGAGGGGGAGGGGTCAGAGGGGGAGGGGTCAGAGGGGGAGGGGTCAGAGGGGGAGGGGTCAGAGGGGGAGGGGTCAGAGGGGGAGGGGTCAGAGGGGGAGGGGTCAGAGGGGGAGGGGTCAGAGGGGGAGGGGTCAGAGGGGGAGGGGTCAGAGGGGGAGGGGTCAGAGGGGGAGGGGTCAGAGGGGGAGGGGTCAGAGGGGGAGGGGTCAGAGGGGGAGGGGTCAGAGGGGGAGGGGTCAGAGGGGGAGGGGTCAGAAGGGGAGGGGTCAGAGGGGGAGGGGTCAGAGGGGGAGGGGTCAGAGGGGGAGGGGTCAGAGGGGGAGGGGTCAGAGGGGGAGGGGTCAGAGGGGGGTGGCTCAGAGGGGGGTGGCTCAGAGGGGGAGGGGGCAGTGAGGGTGGGGGTAGAGAGTGAGGGGGCTGAGGGGGCAGAGAGGGAGGGGTCAGAGAGGGAGGGGTCAGAGGGGGAGGGGGCAGAGGGGAGGGGGCAGAGGGGAGGGGGCAGAGGGGAGGGGGCAGAGGGGAGGGGGCAGAGGGGAGGGGGCAGAGGGGAGGGGGCAGAGGGGAGGGGGCAGAGGGGAGGGGGCAGAGGGGAGGGGGCAGAGGGGAGGGGGCAGAGGGGAGGGGGCAGAGGGGAGGGGGCAGAGGGGAGGGGGCAGAGGGGAGGGGGCAGAGGGGGAGGGGCAGAGGGGGAGGGGCAGAGGGGGAGGGGCAGAGGGGGAGGGGCAGAGGGGGAGGGGCAGAGGGGGAGGGGCAGAGGGGGAGGGGCAGAGGGGGAGGGGCAGAGGGGAAGGGGCAGAGGGGGAGGGGGCAGAGGGGGAGGGGGCAGAGGGGGAGGGGGCAGAGGGGGAGGGGGGGAGGGGTCAGAGAGGGAGGGGGTAGAGTGGGAGGGGGCAGAGGGGGAGGGGGCTGAGGAAGGCAGAGGGGGAGGGGGCAGAGGGGGAGGGGGCTGAGGGGGCAGAGAGGGAGGGTGCAGAGAGGGAGGGGTCAGAGGGGGAGGGGTCAGAGGGGGAGAGGTCAGAGGGGGAGGGGTCAGAGGGGGAGGGGTCAGAGGGGGAGGGGTCAGAGGGGGAGGGGTCAGAGGGGGAGGGGTCAGAGGGGGAGGGGTCAGAGGGGGAGGGGTCAGAAGGGGAGGGGTCAGAGGGGGAGGGGTCAGAGGGGGAGGGGTCAGAGGGGGAGGGGTCAGAGGGGGAGGGGTCAGAGGGGGAGGGGTCAGAGGGGGAGGGGTCAGAGGGGGAGGGGCCAGAGGGGGAGGGGCCAGAGGGGGAGGGGCCAGAGGGGGAGGGGTCAGAGGGGGAGGGGTCAGAGGGGGAGGGGTCAGAGGGGGAGGGGTCAGAGGGGGAGGGGTCAGAGGGGGAGGGGGCAGAGGGGGAGGGGGCAGAGGGGGAGGGGGCAGAGGGGGAGGGGCCCTCAAGGTTGCGGTGTCAGGCTCCCTCCCCCCCCCTCCCCCCCCAGGTCTCCACCGTGTCGGGCTCCATCCCCAGGACGATTGCAGGATAGACAGATGAATACGTACGTATTTCTGGACGGCATCGACGAGGTTCTGCAGGTCAATGTCTTTACGATATTCACTGATGTTGTCACGAAAAAAACTCTCCACGTGCTCCTTCACCCAGTCCTTAAAGACGAAGGCCAGGATCCCAGCTGCAAGTTCCAAGGTGAAGATAGTTCCGATGATTATAGAAAACTGAAACAAACAATTGTCCCGATTTGGACCCAGTTAGAACCAATCTCAGAAACAGGAGGAGTTCCTGTTCAGCTGCAAGTTTTCAATGTCCCAATCTGACATTAGAATGATAGGGATTCCCTCAACTTCCCTTTCCCTCCCATCACTCCCTCAGGTCAAAGATTCAACTGTTAAACCCATGTCGCAGCTCCAAAGATTGAAACATTTAACCCTCATCTTCCAATATCTCCAAACGGTGACCTTAAACCTGGTGTTACTGAAACTGAATATTCAGTGACCTCGGGGTTACTGCTTCCAGCCATCGGGAGGTCCCCATGCTCAATATTCCAGCTTCATAACATTGTGCCTGCCTCTAAATCTTGGAAACATTCTCCAGCTGTGGTTTGATAAGGAAATTCCGACATGCCCAACAGCGTAGCGTGGTGTAAACCACCGGAATCCACTGATCCCAGGCAGGGAGTGACATTGGGAAGTCAGGAATTGTGGCAGATTCTTCAATCCTCCTCAGCACAGTGGCTAGCACTGTTGCTTCACAGCTCCAGAGACCCGGGTTCGATTCCCGCTTGGGTGACTGTCTGTGTGGAGTCTGCACGTTCTCCCCGTGTCTGCGTGGGTTTCCTCCGGGTGCTCCGGTTTCCTCCCACAAATCCCGAAAGACGTGCTGTTAGGTGAATTGGACATTCTGAATTCTCCCTCTGTGTACCCGAACAGGCGCCGGAATGTGGCGACTAGGGGCTTTTCACAGTAACTTCACTGCTTCCTACTTGTGACACTAATAAAGATTATTATTATTATATCTCGCAGTTTGGATCATTTTAATGTTTGGGAAGACGATACACCAAAACACAAAAATAAATCAAATTCCACCAAGTTTCTTTATTCCAAACTCCCTGTTAGTCACCCATTCCAGCAGAAACTGACCAGGAATCTCACACCTGGAGAACATCTGTATCCCCCGCTGAGTCCCCGCCTGGGGGTGCCAGAGTACCCGCCCTGCCCCAGGGCACCAGCATATCACCACCTTGGGTGCTCCATTGTCCTTCCTTGTGAGGTGGATTGGCCGTGATCAATGGGGGGGGTTATGGGGATAGGACGGCAGAATGGGTTGAGGACATTTTCAGAGGGCCGGTGCAGACTCAATGGGCTGAATGGCCTCCTTCTGCACTGTAGAGATTCGAGATAGCGGTGGTCATGAGTTTGGAAGGTGTTGTCTAAGGCAGGGCTTTGGGTCGTGGTGGGTGGTTGGGGGGGTCACAGCGTGATCGGTCTCAGCGTTCCGGCGGTGATCCCGATCGTGGGAGAAGCGATTAATGGCCACTATCGGCAATTTTATTAAGGATGGTGGCTACTGCCGCCTTTTAAATGAGAACGGAATGAGAGGGTGTGCAGTCTTCCGGCCAGAAGTGGCAGCAGTGAGCAGGTCACTGACGTCAAGTTCCCTGTGTATACGTGCTTCTGATGCCAAATCACGGAGGACAGTTTGTTCCATTTTCTGGCTGCTGGCAAGCAAGGCAAGAGGACCGTGAGGATGGGATTGTTTTGTTACAAGTAGGAGACGGCCAAGGACACAAATAGGCATTGTATCAACTGGCCAGGATCTCACAACTGAATCTGCTGGAGAGAGCTGCTCGGGAGAGTCCAGGGCAGGACAGAGCAGTGCAAGTGTTAGCTCTGTACAGAGCTCCAGGGCCTCTGGTTAACAGCCTACAAAGAAAAAACTTAACTCGGGAACAAAATAGGATAAAGACAATTTGTTGAGGTATGATTTTGTCAATTGTGACAATGCAAATAAGGATGCCAAGCCCATGTGTTATATGCCGGAAAGTACTGGGAAATGAGAGGAGAAGTTTCACATTGTGACAGAGAAGTGGTGGGTGAAAAATTTCTATTGAGGTTGAGTTATTAACTTCCAGCTGACTGCAAATGCAGCACAGTGGTTAGCACTGCTGCCTCACAGCGTCAGGGAGCAGGGTCAAATCACAGGGTCAAGGACCCGGGCTCAATTCACAGCATCAGGGACCCAGGGTCAATTCACAGCATCAGGGACCCGGGGTCAATTCACAGCATCAGGGACCCGGGGTCAATTCACAGGGTCAGAGACCAGGGATCAATTCACAGGGTCAGGGAGCAGGGTTCAATTCACAGGGTCAGAGACCAGGGATCAATTCACAGCATCAGGGACCCGGGGTCAATTCACAGGGTCAGAGATCAGGGTTCAAATCACAGGGTCAGGGATCTGGGTTCAATTCACAGGGTCAGGGATCCGGGTTCAATTCACAGGGTCAGGGACCAGGGTTCAATTCACAGCATCAGGGACCCGGGGTCAATTCACAGGGTCAGAGACCAGGGTTCAATTCACAGGGTCAGAGATCCGGGTTCAATTCACAGGGTCAGGGATCCGGGTTCAATTCACAGCATCAGGGACCCGGGGTCAATTCACAGGTTCAGAGACCAGGGTTCAATTCACAGGGTCAGGGTCCAAGGTTCAATTCACAGGGTCCAGGGTTCAATTCACAGGGTCAGGAATCCGGGTTCAATTCACAAGGTCAGGAATCCGGGTTCATTTCACAGGGTCAGAGATCAGGGTTCAATCACAGGGTCAGAGACCAGGGTTCAATTCACAGGGTCAGGGACTAGAGGTCAATTCACATGGTCAGGGACCAGGGTTCAATTCACAGGGTCAGAGACCAGGGTTCAATTTACAGGGTCAGGGAGCAGGGTTCAATTCACAGGGTCAGAGACCAGGGTTCAATTCACAGGGTCAGAGACCAGGGTTCAATTCACAGGGTCAGAGATCCGGGTTCAATTCACAGGGTCAGGGATCCGGGTTCAATTCACAGCATCAGGGACCAGGGTTCAATTCACAGGGTCAGAGACCAGGGTTCAATTTACAGGGTCAGGGAGCAGGGTTCAATTCACAGGGTCAGAGACCAGGGTTCAATTCACAGGGTCAGAGATCCGGGTTCAATTCACAGGGTCAGGGATCCGGGTTCAATTCACAGCATCAGGGACCCGGGGTCAATTCACAGGTTCAGAGACCAGGGTTCAATTCACAGGGTCAGGGTCCAAGGTTCAATTCACAGGGTCCAGGGTTCAATTCACAGGGTCAGGAATCCGGGTTCAATTCACAAGGTCAGGAATCCGGGTTCATTTCACAGGGTCAGAGATCAGGGTTCAATCACAGGGTCAGAGACCAGGGTTCAATTCACAGGGTCAGGGACTAGAGGTCAATTCACATGGTCAGGGACCAGGGTTCAATTCACAGGGTCAGAGACCAGGGTTCAATTTACAGGGTCAGGGAGCAGGGTTCAATTCACAGGGTCAGAGACCAGGGTTCAATTCACAGGGTCAGAGACCAGGGTTCAATTCACAGGGTCAGAGACCAGGGTTCAATTCACAGGGTCAGAGGCCAGGGTTCAATTCACAGGTTCAGGGACCAGGGTTCAATTCACACGGTCAGAGACCAGGGTTCAATTCACAGGGTCAGAGACCAGGGTTCAATTCACAGGGTCAGGGACCAGGGTTCAATTCTCAGGGTCACAGACCAAGGTTCAATTCATAGGGTCAGTAACCAGGGTTCAATTCACAGGGTCAGAGACAGGGGTTCAATTCACAGGGTCAGGAATCCGGGTTCAATTCACAAGGTCAGGGACTAGAGGTCAATTCACATGGTCAGGGACCAGGGTTCAATTCACAGGGTCAGAGACCAGGGTTCAATTCACAGGGTCAGGGACTCGAGGTCAATTCACATGGTCAGGGACCAGGGTTCAATTCACAGGTTCAGAGACCAGGGTGCAATTTACAGGGTCAGAGACAAGGGTTCAATTCACAGGGTCAGAGACCAGGGTTCAATTCACAGGGTCAGAGACCAGGGTTCAATTCACAGGGTCAGAGACCAGGGTTCAATTCACAGGGTCAGAGACCAGGGTTCAATTCACAGGGTCAGAGACCATGGTTCAGTTCACAGGGTCAGGGACCAGGGTTCAATTCACAGGGTCAGAGACCAGGGTTCAATTCACAGGGTCAGAGACCAGGGTTCAATTCACAGGTTCAGGGACCAGGGTTCAATTCACAGGGTCAGGGTCCAGGGTTCAATTCACAGGGTCAGGGTCCAAGGTTCAATTCACAGGGTCAGGAATCCGGGTTCAATTCACAAGGTCAGGAATCTGGGTTCAATTCACAGGGTCAGAGACCAGGGTTCAATCACAGGGTCAGAGACCAGGGTTCAATTCACAGGGTCAGGGACTCAAGGTCAATTCACATGGTCAGGGACCAGGGTTCAATTCACAGGGTCAGGGACCAGGGTTCAATTTACAGGGTCAGGGTCCAAGGTTCAATTCACAGGGTCAGGAATCCAGGTTCAATTCACAGTGTCAGAGACCAGGGTTCAATTCACAGGGTCAGGGACTAGAGGTCAATTCACATGGTCAGGGACCAGGGTTCAATTCACAGGGTAAGAGACCAGGGTTCAATTTACAGGGTCAGGGACCAGGGTTCAATTCACAGGGTCAGAGACCAGATTCAATTCACAGGGTCAGAGACCAGGGTTCAATTTACAGGGTCAGAGACCAGTGTTCAATTCACAGGGCCAGGGTCCAGGGTTCAATTCTCAGGGTCAGAGACCAGGGTTCAATTCATAGGGTCAGAGACCAGGGTTCAATTCACAGGGTCAGAGACCAGTGTTCAATTCACAGGGTCAGAGACAAGGGTTCAATTCACAGGGTCAGAGACCAGGGTTCAATTCACAGGGTCAGAGACCAGGGTTCAATTCACAGGGGCAGAGACCAGTGTTCAATTCACAGGGTCAGAGACCAGGGTTCAGTTCACAGGGTCAGAGACCAGGGTTCAATTCACAGGGTCAGAGACCAGGGTTCAATTCACAGGGTCAGAGACCAGGGTTCAGTTCACAGGGTCAGGGACTCGAGGTCAATTCACATGGTCAGGGACCAGGGTTCAATTCACAGGGTCAGAGACCAGGGTTCAATTCAAATGGGCAGAGACCAGGGTTCAATTCACAGGGTCAGAGACCAGGGTTCAATACACAGGGTCGGAGACCATGGTTCAATTCACAGGGTCAGAGACCAGGGTTCAATTCACAGGGTCAGAGACCAGGGTTCAATTCACAGGGTCAGAGACCAGAGTTCAACTCACAGGGTCAGGGACCATGGTTCAATTCACAGGGTCAGAGACCAGGGGTCAATTCACAGGGTCAGAGACCAGGGTTCAATTCACAGGGTCAGGGTCTAGGGTTCAATTCGCAGGGTCAGAGTCCCGAGGTCAATTCTAGCCTCAGGTTTACACGTTCTCCCAGTGTCTGCGTGGGTTTCATCCGGGTGCTCCGGTTTCCTCCACAGACCAAAGAAATGCAGGCTGGGTGGGGCTACAGGGATAGTGCGGGGCGTGGGCTTGGTAGGGCGCTCTTTCAGAGGGTCAGTGCAGACTCGATGGGCCAAATGGCTTCCTTCTGCACCGTAGGAATTCTATGCATATCATGAGGAGGCAGAGACGGAGTGTCCACGCCACACTTCTGACTGAATATGGTTGAAATGTTTCAGCCTCATCCTCTGCTCTGCTGCTCTGGGCTCTCTATTGGAGGCTCATCCTCCGCACTGCTGCTCTGGGCTCTCTATTGGAGGCTCATCCTCCGCACTGCTGCTCTGGGCTCTCTACTGGAGGCTCATCCTCTGCTCTGCTGTGCTGTGCTCTCTATTGGAGGCTCATAGAACATAGAACGATACAGCGCAGTACAGGCCCTTCGGCCCAAGATGTTGCACCGAAACAAAAGCCATCTAACCTACACTATGCCATTATCATCCATATGTTTATCCAATAAACTTTTAAATGCCCTCAATGTTGGCGAGTTCACTACTGTTGCAGGTAGGGCATTCCACGGCCTCACTACTCTTTGCGTAAAGAACCTACCTCTGACCTCTGTCCTATATCTATTACCCCTCAGTTTAAAGCTATGTCCCCTCGTGCCAGCCATTTCCATCTGCGGGAGAAGGCTCTCACTGTCCACCCTATCCAACCCCCTGATCATTTTGTATGCCTCTATTAAGTCTCCTCTTAACCTTCTTCTCTCCAACGAAACAACCTCAAGTCCATCAGCCTTTCCTCATAAGATTTTCCCTCCATACCAGGCAACATCCTGGTAAATCTCCTCTGCACTCGCTCCAAAGCCTCCATGTCCTTCCTATAATGCGGTGACCAGAACTGTACGCAATACTCCAAATGCGGCCGTACCAGAGTTTTGTACAGCTGCAACATGACCTCCTGACTCCGGAACTCAATCCCTCTACCAATAAAGCCCAACACTCCATAGGCCTTCTTCACAACCCTATCAACCTGGGTGGCAACTTTCAGGGATCTATGTACATGGACACCTAGATCCCTCTGCTCATCCACACTTCCAAGAACTTTACCATTAGCCAAATATTCCGCATTCCTGTTATTCCTTGCAAAGTGAATCACCTCACACTTCTCTACATTAAACTCCATTTGCCACCTCTCAGCCCAGCTCTGCTGCTCTGGGCTCTCTCTATTGGAGGCTCATCCTCTCCCTGCTGCTCTGGGCTCTCTATTGGAGCCTCATCCTCTCCCTGCTGCTCTGGGCTCTCTATTGGAGCCTCATCCTCTCCCTGCTGCTCTGGGCTCTCTATTGGAGGCTCAACCTCTCCCTGCTGCTCTGGGCTCTCTATTGGAGGCTCATCCTCTCCCTGCTGCTCTGGGCTCTCTATTGGAGGCTCATCCTCTGCACTGCTGCTCTGGGCTCTCTTGGAGGCTCATCCTCTCCCTGCTGCTCTGGGTTCTCTACTGGAGGCTCATCCTCTCCCTGCTGCTCTGGGCTCTCTATTGGAGCCTCATCCTCTCCCTGCTGCTCTGGGCTCTCTATTGGAGGCTCACCCTCCGCACTGCTGCTCTGGGCTCTCTATTGGAGGCTCATCCTCTGCTCTGGGCTCTCGATTGGAGGCTCATCCTCTGCTCTGCTGCGCTGGGCTCTCTATTGGAGGCTCATCCTCTGCTCTGCTGCGCTGGGCTCTCTATTGGAGGCTCATCCTCTGCTCTGCTGCGCTGGGCTCTCTGTGGGAGGCTCATCCTCTCCCTGCTGCTCTGGGCTCTCGAATGGAGGCTCATCCTCTCCCTGCTGCTCTGGGATCTCTATTGGAGCCTCATCCTCCGCTCTGCTGCTCTGGGCTCTCTATTGGAGCCTCATCCTCTCCCTGCTGCTCTGGGCTCTCTATTGGAGGCTCATCCTCTCCCTGCTGCTCTGGGCTCTCTATTGGAGGCTCATCCTCCGCACTGCTGCTCTGGGCTCTCTATTGGAGGTTCATCCTCCGCACTGCTGCTCTGGGCTCTCTATTGGAGGCTCATCCTCTCCCTGCTGCTCTGGGTTCTCTACTGGAGGCTCATCCTCTCCCTACTGCTCTGGGCTCTCTATTGGAGGCTCACCCTCCGCACTGCTGCTCTGGGCTCTCGATTGGAGGCTCATCCTCTGCTCTGCTGCGCTGGGCTCTCTATTGGAGGCTCATCCTCTGCTCTGCTGCTCTGGGCTCTCGATTGGAGGCTCATCCTCTGCTCTGCTGCGCTGGGCTCTCTATTGGAGGCTCATCCTCTGCTCTGCTGCGCTGGGCTCTCTATTGGAGGCTCATCCTCTGCTCTGCTGCGCTGGGCTCTCTGTGTGAGGCTCATCCTCTCCCTGCTGCTCTGGGCTCTCGAATGGAGGCTCATCCTCTCCCTGCTGCTCTGGGCTCTCTATTGGAGCCTCATCCTCCGCTCTGCTGCTCTGGGCTCTCTATTAGAGGCTCATCCTCCGCTCTGCTGCTCTGGGCTCTCTATTAGAGGCTCATCCTCCGCACTGCTGCTCTGGGCTCTCTATTGGAGGCTCATCCTCCGCACTGCAGCTCTGGGCTCTCTATTGGAGGCTCATCCTCCGCTCTGCTGCTCTGGGCTCTCTATTGGAGGCTCATCCTCTGCTCTGCTGCTCTGGGCTCTCTCTATTGGAGGCTCATCCTCTGCTCTGCTGTGCTGAGCTCTCTGTGGGAGGCTCATCCTCTCCCTGCTGCTCTGGGCTCTCTATTGGAGGCTCATCCTCTCCCTGCTGCTCTGGGCTCGCTATTGGAGCCTCATCCTCTCCCTGCTGCTCTGGGCTCTCTATTGGAGGCTCATCCTCTGCTCTGCTGCTCTGGGCTCTCTATTGGAGGCTCATCCTCTGATCTGCTGCGCTGGGCTCTCTGTGGGAGGCTCATCCTCTCCCTGCTGCTCTGGGCTCTCTATTGGAGGCTCATCCTCTCCCTGCTGCTCTGGGCTCTCTATTGGAGGCTCATCCTCTCCCTGCTGCTCTCTGGGCTCTCTATTGGAGGCTCACCCTCCGCACTGCTGCTCTGGGCTCTCTATTGGAGGCTCATCCTCCGCTCTGCTGCTCTGGGCTCTCTATTGGCGGCTCATCCTCCGCGCTGCTGCTCTGGGCTCTCTATTGGAGGCTCATCCTCCGCACTGCTGCTCTGGGCTCTCTATTGGAGGCTCATCCTCTCCCTGCTGCTCTGGGCTCTCTATTGGAGGCTCATCCTCTCCCTGCTGCTCTGGGCTCGCTATTGGAGCCTCATCCTCTTCCTGCTGCTCTGGGCTCTCTATTGGAGCCTCATCCTCTTCCTGCTGCTCTGGGCTCTCTATTGGAGGCTCATCCTCTGCTCTGCTGCTCTGGGCTCTCTCTATTGGAGGCTCATCCTCTGCTCTGCTGTGCTGAGCTCTCTGTGGGAGGCTCATCCTCTCCCTGCTGCTCTGGGCTCTCTATTGGAGGCTCATCCTCTCCCTGCTGCTCTGGGCTCGCTATTGGAGCCTCATCCTCTTCCTGCTGCTCTGGGCTCTCTATTGGAGGCTCACCCTCTGCTCTGCTGCACTGGGCTCTCTATTGGAGGCTCATCCTCTGCTCTGCTGCTCTGGGCTCTCTATTGGAGCCTCATCCTCTTCCTGCTGCTCTGGGCTCTCTATTGGAGGCTCACCCTCTGCTCTGCTGCTCTGGGCTCTCTATTGGAGGCTCACCCTCCGCACTGCTGCTCTGGGCTCTCTATTGGAGGCTCACCCTCCGCACTGCAGCTCTGGGCTCTCTATTGGAGGCTCATCCTCCGCTCTGCTGCTCTGGGCTCTCTATTGGCGGCTCATCCTCCGCACTGCTGCTCTGGGCTCTCTATTGGAGGCTCATCCTCCGCACTGCTGCTCTGGGCTCTCTATTGGAGGCTCATCCTCTGCTCTGGGCTCTCTATTGGAGGCTCACCCTCTGCTCTGCTGCACTGGGCTCTCTATTGGAGGCTCATCCTCTGCTCTGCTGCTCTGGGCTCTCTATTGGAGGCTCATCCTCTCCCTGCTGCTCTCTGGGCTCTCTATTGGAGGCTCACCCTCCGCACTGCTGCTCTGGGCTCTCTATTGGAGGCTCATCCTCCGCTCTGCTGCTCTGGGCTCTCTATTGGCGGCTCATCCTCCGCACTGCTGCTCTGGGCTCTCTATTGGAGGCTCATCCTCCGCACTGCTGCTCTGGGCTCTCTATTGGAGGCTCATCCTCTGCTCTGGGCTCTCTATTGGAGGCTCATCCTCTGCTCTGCTGCTCTGGGCTCTCTATTGGAGGCTCATCCTCTGCTCTGCTGCGCTGGGCTCTCTATTGGAGGCTCATCCTCTGCTCTGGGCTCTCTATTGGAGGCTCATCCTCTGCTCTGCTGCTCTGGGCTCTCTATTGGAGGCTCATCCTCTGCTCTGCTGCGCTGGGCTCTCTGTGGGAGGCTCAAGCTCTCCCTGCTGCTCTGGGCTCTCTATTGGAGGCTCATCCTCTCCCTGCTGCTCTGGGCTCTCTATTGGAGGCTCATCCTCTCCCTGCAGCTCTGGGCTCTCTATTGGAGGCTCATCCTCTCCCTGCTGCTCTGGGCTCTCTATTGGAGCCTCATCCTCTCCCTGCTGCTCTGGGCTCTCTATTGGAGGCTCACCCTCCGCACTGCTGCTCTGGGCTCTCTATTGGAGGCTCATCCTCCGCTCTGCTGCTCTGGGCTCTCTATTGGAGGCTCATCCTCCGCACTGCAGCTCTGGGCTCTCTATTGGAGGCTCATCCTCCGCTCTGCTGCTCTGGGCTCTCTATTGGAGGCTCATCCTCTGCTCTGCTGCTCTGGGCTCTCTCTATTGGAGGCTCATCCTCTGCTCTGCTGCTCTGGGCTCTCTATTGGAGGCTCATCCTCCGCTCTGCTGCTCTGGGCTCTCTATTGGAGGCTCATCCTCTGCTCTGCTGCTCTGGGCTCTCTCTATTGGAGGCTCATCCTCTGCTCTGCTGTGCTGAGCTCTCTATTGGAGGCTCATCCTCCGCGCTGCTGTGCTGAGCTCTCTATTGGAGGCTCCCATCCTCCGCTCTGCTGCTCTGGGCTCTCTCTATTGGAGGCTCATCCTCTGCTCTGCTGCTCTGGGCTCTCTATTGGAGGCTGGGGTATTTGCGGAGCCTCCTCATCCAGTTATTTTATTAATTATCCACCGCCATTGGCTTGTGGTGGGACTGCAGGACTGATCTGAGCTGCTCACTGTGGGATGGTTTAACTCATCCTGTTCCCCCGGTGGTCTAGATATTTCTTTCCAGAGGAATTGGGAGGGAACCTTCAATTCCTTCCTGCCACCAACTACCGCCAGGACCAAAAACACAAATCCCCTCAAGTGGGGCATCTTCTGTAGTCTGTACCCCAGGGCAGCAACTCCCAGACCAGGGAGCCAGTCACTGACAAATTCAGATAATATTCCTCACTCTGTCACCAAGTCTTAACAAAACGCATGTCGGCCAATCTCTCTCCGCTCACAAGAGGCTTTGTCAACATTCCTTCCCTGGACGCAGAATGGGAACAGTGAGAGTGCAACAGGCATAATTATAATTGACGGAGTGAGAGAGCACAGGAGAGGGAGCGGGACATGGACCCGAGCTGGATTCTAGTTTTTGAGAGAGATCGGGGTATATTTTTAGACGTGGTAAATACAGACACTCACAAACTTCAGCAGGCAGATATTCTCCCGGAGAGCTCCGATGCAGCCAGTGAACCCCAACACAAATGTCAGCACACCGACAATCAGTACAACCCAAACCGGATCAAAACCATTCAGCTCAGTGATGGAGCGAATATTCAACACTCCCTGTAGAGACAGAAATAAAACATTCAGTCACACAGCTGGCAGATATCAAACACCACTCACATCACCAGCAAAACCACTGGCCTTTCCCACAGGGTGTTTAATAGGTGTTTTTGCCTATAGTTCAATCATTTTAGGATGGGGGTTACAGATGCCGATACCAACCACTGTGCCCCTCTAACACTGCTGCCTAGGGCACTGAGGACCCGGTTCGATCCCCGCTCTGGGTCACTGTCCGTGTGGAGTTTGCACATTCTCCCCGTGTCTGCGTGGGTCTCACCCCCACAACCCAAAGATGTGCAGGGTAGGTGGATTGGCCATGCTAAGTTGCCCCTTAATTGGGAAAAAGAAAATTGGGCATGCTAAATTTATATTTAAAAAAAGAATTCGAACAGTAAACTTCACCAAACTCGCTGCTCCAACATAGTCCTCACGTCAGACATCAACAGCCAAGGATCCGCACAAACATTAACTCTGTTTCTCACGCCCTAGGCGCAGTCTGACCTGCTGAGTATACGCAGTATTTTATGTTAACCCCAAGGTGCTGGAGTCAGGAATTGTTACCTTTTCGTTCCAGGCCCAGAAAGTGATTGCGAGAAGTCCAGCTCCTGTTATCTGCAAAAGAGACAAAACAAGATTCAATCAGGAGGGAACTGAACTCAACAACCTCAGCTTCGACTCATACCGCCCTTAAATTCAGCCCTATTTCATAATATTACTCTGAGGGAATTGTGTATTGTTACCACATCTGGGGCGAGGGCGACGTGAATTACAGCCATGCTTGACCCGGAGTTGCAACACAATTGAATTAGAACATAGAACATAGAACATTACAGCGCAGTACAGGCCCTTCGGCCCTCGATGTTGCGCCGACGTGTGAAACCACTCTAAAGCCCATCTACACTATTCCCTTTTCGTCCATATGTCTATCCAATGACCATTTGAATGTCCTTGGTGTTGGCGAGTCCACTACTGTTGCAGGCAGGGCATTCCACGCCCTTACTACTCTGAGTAAAGAACCTACCTCTGACATCTGTCCTATATGTATCTCCCCTCAATTTAAAGCTATGTCCCCTCGTGCTAGACATCACCATCCGAGGAAAAAGGCTCTCACTGTCCACCCTATCCAATCCTCTGATCATCTTGTATGCCTCAATTATGTCACCTCTTAACCTTCTTCTCTCTAACGAAAACAGCCTCAAGTCCCTCAGCCTTTCCCCATAAGATCTTCCCTCCATACCAGGCAACATTCTGGTAAATCTCCTCTGCACCCTTTCCAATGCTTCCACATCCTTCCTTTAATGCGGCGACCAGAATTGCACGCAATACTCCAAATGCGGCCGCACCAGAGTTTTGTACAGCTGCAACATGACCTCATGGCTCCGAAACTCAATCCCTCTACCAATAAAAGCTAACACACCGCACGCCTTCTTAACAACCCTCTCAACCTGGGAGGCAACTTTCAGGGATCTATGTACATGGACACCGAGGTCTCTCTGCTCATCCACACTGCCAAGAATCTTACCATTAGCCCAGTACTCTGTCTTCCTGTTATTCCTTCCAAAATGAATCACCTCACACTTTTCTGCATTAAACTCCATTTGCCACCTCTCAGCCCAGCGCTGCAGCTTATCTATGTCCCTCTGTAACTTGTAACATCCTTCCGCACTGTCCACAACTCCACCGACTTTAGTGTCATCTGCAAATTTACTCACCCATCCTTCTACGCCCTCTCCAGGTCATTTATAAAAATGACAAACAGCAGTGGCCCCAAAACAGATCCTTGTGGTACACCACTAGTAACTGGACTCCAGTCTGAACATTTCCCATCAACCACCTCCCTTTGTCTTCTTCCAGCTAGCCAATTTCTGATCCAAACTGCTAAATCACCCTGAATCCCATGCCTCCGTATTTTCTGCAGTAGCCTACCATGGGGAACCTTATCAAACGCTTTACTGAAATCCATATACACCACATCAACTGCTTTACCCTCATCCACCTGTTTGGTCACCTTCTCAAAGAACTCAATAAGGTTTGTGAGGCACGACCTACCCTTCACAAAACCGTGTTGACTATCTCTAATCAAATTATTCCTTTCCAGATGATTATACATCCTATCTCTTATAAACCTTTCCAAGATTTTTCCCACAACAGACGTAAGGCTCACTGGTCTATAGTTACCGGGGTTGTCTCTACTCCCCTTCTTGAACAAGGGGACAACATTTGCTATCCTCCAGTCTTCTGGCACTGTTCCTGTAGACAAAGATGACTTAAAGTTCAAGGCCAAAGGCTCAGCAATCTCCTCCCTAGCTTCCCAGAGAATCCTAGGATAAATCCCATCCGGCCCAGGTGACTTATCTATTTTCACACTTTCCAGAATTGCTAACACCTCCTGCTTATGAACCTCAAGCCCAATAATTCTTCAGAAAATACCCAAAGTCTTTGGCCCTTGGCTGTCCAGTAATTACAGTCACCATAGTTTAAACACAATTACGTTTTACTTGTAACAATAACTATAATGAAATATGCAGCAAATATATTGGTTAATAACTAATGTCTCATTCCTAAACCCCACTTTCAATTGCCCCACTCTGCACACACACACACATGCACGACAAACAACCGCAGAGGAGAAGAGAGGGGTGAAAATAAGAAGTAAAAATAAATTATATGAGTCTTTGTTGCAGATAGTTTTTTCTCGTACACTCTCCTTCAAACCAGGTTATCAGATTGAGATTTCCGTTTGCAGTCTGTAATGGTTTGCACTGTAGATTCATTCATGTCTCTGCAGTTTCAGAAGTACAGCAGCTTTCCTGAGAAAACACGCGAGAGAGAGAGAGAGAGAGGGAGAGAGGGAGAGAGAGAGCAAATCCTTTCCCCTGAGTGTCCAGGGGCCCGGCGCTGCTTTCCTTCGGTCTTGGAAAATCCTCCCACTTGAGTAGGACTCAGTCACCACCTGTTACCGGGCAGAATACGGCCTCTTGGCCCATTCATTGACCACCAGTCACCGAATTGAACCAAGCTCCACCCCTCTCTCGGGTGCCTCAAAGTTTGAGTTTTCCTCTTCGAAAACCAGCACCATGTTGCAATTTCTGGAATTCCTCATTCTCTCTGCTGCTGGGCTTAAAGACACAAGTCCATTAAGCCTCCATGGATCAAAAATGATAACGGTAAAAATAAAGGACAGGGAAATAAGGAAATCACAGGAAGGACCCTCACAGTGTGGTTAATACTGTTCGGCTATTGTGCTGATAGGGTAAATACTGCATTTGTTCATTATGGAGGTGGATGATTTGGATCCTTGTCACCTTCCGAATTGGCTGGGTTTGCAGCAAGAATCCTGTCCAGTCGGTGTAGACAATTCTATTACTACAATAGATTTTCATGTGAGTTAGGAGTATGCCATTTTGCCCCTCAGGCCTGGCCCGCCATTTGCTAAGATCGCGGCTGGCCTGTTGTTGCCCCAGTGCAGACCCATGCGTTAAGAATCTCTTTCCCTCTGGGTTGCTCTTTGCTTTTCCCTGTTCTGCAAATAACACGTTCTGACGTCTTAACATGCGTCCATCTGAACCCTTAGTTTTGATCACCACCATTTCCATTCCACAACATCTTTGCCAATCTCCACCCATCACTGCCCCCTATCCAGCCCCACTGCTCTCTCCCCGCCCCCCCCCAACAATCAAAATCTGACCCTATTTCCAGTTCTCTCCAGCTTTGAGAAAGAGTTATCCAGACTCGAAACGTCAGCTCCCTGCTCTCTCCACAGCTGCTGTCAGACCTGCGGAGATTGTCCAGCATTTTCTGTTATTGTTTGGGGGGGGGGGGAACAAAGGTTGTGCATATTTAAAACAAAAAAATTCGGATTAACCGATAGTTTTTTGTTCCCAATGAAGGGGCCATTTAATGTGACCAATCCACCGAACCTGCACATCTTTGGGTTGTGGGGGTGAGACCCACACAGACACGGGGAGAATGTGCGACTCCACACGGACAGTGGGCCAGGATCGAACCTGGGTCCTCAGTGCCGTGAGGCAGCAGTGCTAACCACTATGCCACCGTGCCAACCCAAAAAGGTTGTGCATATAAACCAGACAAGAGAAGGGGATTTGCTAGCCCTGCGTGGTAGACTCCTGGAGCTAGAGACTCTGTATTGAATCGACTATGGACCAGACTGAGCCAACATCTCACACGGGAGCAGGACACCCAGTGACGGAATGAAGTGGACTTGCCGACTTGTTTTGGTCTCCTAAAGAGATCAGAGAGGATTCCCCACACCTCTAAACTGGCGCTGAATTTTTAATCTGTTCCAAGTGCTTCCAGATCGATGGAGAGCGGGATACACAAGAATTGTGTGGCCAGCGAATGAAAGTCGAAGATCTGATTTAAACTCCAACTTCGCTTTGTTAAAGCTTATGTCTGCGTTCCTCTCAGATTCTCTAGTGCACAGACTATTAAGTTGTGCTCCTATTGGCTATCCTTTGTGGCCTGTCTGTACTGGTAGAATCAGGATACCAATCTGCCTTCAACTCTCAATCTGTATTCATCCAGCTCCAAACTACAACACCTCGCTTCATGCCAGGAGTTCCGTCCGCATCCAGCTCAGTGCCTCTCGCACTTCACTTTGAGACTTGCCCTTTGATGTTTCGCCCTGCTTTCTCAAAGAGGCCCCGAGACCATCTGACCTTTCAACAAAGAACAAAGAACAAAGAAATGTACAGCACAGGAACAGGCCCTTCGGCCCTCCAAGCCCGTGCCGACCATACTGCCCGACTAAACTACAATCTTCTACACTTCCTGGGTCCGTATCCTTCTATTCCCATCCTATTCATATATTTGTCAAGATGCCCCTTAAATGTCCCTATCGTCCCTGCCTCCACTACCTCCTCCGGTAGTGAGTTCCAGGCACCCACTACCCTCTGCGTAAAAAACTTGCCTCGTACATCTACTCTAAACTTTGCCCCTCTCACCTTAAACCTATGCCCCCTAGTAATTGACCCCTCTACCCTGGGGAAAAGCCTCTGACTATCCACTCTGTCTATGCCCCTCATAATTTCCCGTAACAAACCAGGCCATCCCTGTGGCCAGGGGCCAAATGTTTCCGTTTGCTGGGTGACTCACTGTAATCGCAGGTTGTGCAACAGCACCCTGGGTGTGGGTTAGACAACAGGCTGAAACTGGTCTTTAAATAAACTGCGGTCCTTTCTGTTACAGACAAGAGTTCACGTTGAAATCGAAACTCAGGCTCGTGCTGTCCTCTCAGACTCTCAGATCAAACCATAACCGACATCTTAATCATCTCCAATAAACTTCAACCACGATCTTATCTCAGCACATGTTGGCACAAGGCAGGAGGGAGACACTCTGTCCTCGAGCCCTGGTACACAAATAATGACTAACGTTTAAAGAATTAACATACAATTTTGTAATAAATATATATTCTTTAAGCCCACAAATCCCATCCCTGAAAAGGTGTCCCAACATGGCTAACGGGGAATTAAAGATAGCATTAAATGTTTGCAAAGAGAGAGTGGCACGGTGGTGCAGTGGTTAGCACTGCTGCCTCACAGCGCCGAGGACCCGGGTTCGATTCCTGCCTCAGGTGACTGTGTGGAGTCTGCACTTTCTCCCCGTGTCTGCGTGGGTTTCCTCCGGGTGCTCCGGTTCCTCCCACAGCCGAAAGATGTGCAGGTTAGGTGGGGTTACTGGGGTAGGGTGGGGGAGTGAGATAAGGTGCTCTTTCAGAGGGTTGATGCAGACCCGATGGGCCGAATGCACTGTAGGGATTCCATGGAATGTAAAAAGGTTATGCCAGAGAAACAAATGTCATTGTGGCAGGAAATCCCCAGGAGCTGGTGACCCTCCAGGTTTTAACTTGAGAGCTGCTGAGATTGTGAAGGTTTCAATCACCTTTGGATTCTCATTTAGAGATGGTTAGCAGTTTCAAATTCCTAGTGGTGCACATCACCAACAATCTGTCCTGGTCCACCCACATCGACGCTACCACCAAGAAAGCACAACAGCGCCTATACTTCCTCAGGAAACTAAGGAAATTCGGCATGTCCACATTCACCCTTACCAACTTTTACAGATGCACCATAGAAAGCATCCTATCGGACTGCATCACAGCCTGGTATGGCAACTGCTCGGCCCAGGACCACAAGAAACTTCAGAGAGTCGTGAACACCGCCCAGTCCATCACACAAACCTGCCTCCCATCCATTGACTCCATCTACACCTCCCGCTGCCTGGGGAAAGCGGGCAGTATAATCAAAGATCCCTCCCACCCGGCTTACTCACTCTTCCAACTTCTTCCATCGGGCAGGAGATACAGAAGTCTGAGAACACGCACGAACAGACTCAAACAGTTTCTTCTCCACTGTTACCAGGCTCCTAAACGACCCTTTTATGGACTGGCCTGATTAATACTACACCCTGTACGCTTCACCCGATGTCTCTGTCTATGTATTTACATTGTATAACTTGTGTTGCCCTATTATGTATTTTCTTTCCTTGTGCAAAATGATCTGTTGAGCTGCTCGTAGGTAAATACTTTTCATTGCACCTCGGTACATGTGACAATAAACCAAACCAACATCCAACCCCCCCCAGTAAGTACTGGGGGCCAAACCTGCACACCTAACTCCAGGGCGGCCTAAATAACGCCCTGTAGAATTGTAGGATAACATATTTATTTCTACACCCTCGTCACGTTGTGATCTACCTTCCTAATTCCACACCCTAACCACTCTCGGAGTAAAGAACCTACTTCGGACATCCCTCCTATATCTCCCATCCTGAACCTTATAGTTATGCCCCCTTGTAACAGCTACATCCACCCGAGGAAATAGTCTCTGAACGTCCACTCTATCTATCCCCCTCATTATCTTATAAACCTCTATTAAGTCGCACTGTCTGCTGTGATAGTGGAGTCGGACACTTTCGGAACTTTCAAGCGGTTATTGGATAGGCACATGGAGCACACCAGAATAACAGGGAGTGGGATAGCTTGATCTTGGTTTCGGACAATGCTCGGCACAACATCGAGGGCCGAAGGGCCTGTTCTGTGCTGTTCTATGTTTCTAATTGTCTGCTCCACTTAAAGATTAACTCTTGAGATTATTTTCCTGGATCCTAGGTCCTTCTGAATCCCGACAATTCCTGTCCCTCAACAATCAAAAAACGTTAGGCTTGTTTCTGGCCTATCAAAGTGGATTGCAATAAAACCTTTTTTTTTAATTTAGAGTACCCAATTCATTTTATCCAATTAAGGGGCAATTTAGCGCGGCCAATCCACCTATCCTGCACATCTTTGGGTTGTGGGGGTGAAACCCACGCAAACACGGGGAGAGTGTGCGAACTCCACACGGACAGTGACCCGGGGCCGGGATCGAACCGGGTCCTCGGCGCTGTGAGGCTGCAGTGCTAACCACTGCGCCAAGTGTGCCGACAATTATTGTGATAAAACCTGTTGTACAATCAGCCTTTTCTTTTAAAAATCTCATCTTCCTGTCCTCATTCCCTCGGCTATCCCACTGCCCTGAGCAGACTATCATTCACAGAATCATGTTTACAATTTAAATAAAATACATGGGGCGGGTTTCTCCGCTGCGCCACTTTTCTGCTTCGACCGGCCGGTGGGATTCTCCGGTACGCAGGCTGGTCAATGGGGTTTCCCATTGTGAGGCAGCCCGACACCATCGGGAACCCCCTGGGCACTGGCATAATAGAGAGTCCCACCAGCGGAGAATCCCGCCCATTATCTCACACTTACTGTATTCCATCTGCGCATTTCAACCCATTCCTCATCATCAATGCCCAATTGCAGTTTCCTTTGATCTTCTAAAGAATTAACTTTTGTTCCTACATTGGGATCATCTGCACCTCCTGACCCCCTCCCTCTGGACCAGAATCCAAATTGTCAATGCTCACAAAGAGCAGAATCGACCCCAGAAATGAACCTTGTGGGAGCCCCCTGTTCTAACATTAGCTCTGTGTTGTGATATGATGTTCATGCACCTTTAAGGAAACATTTCTTAAATTACTGTCAATCACTGTTATCATTGATACAAGTTGTAATTTCATGATTAGTGTCAAGGTCAGAGGTGAGCCTCTCTGTCTCCCAGTTTCAATTAAAAATCCTGGTATGTTGAAGAGAAGAAGAATGTCACATGTTGGCAGTGTGGCTTTGAAGATTTGACTGAGCGGAATACAAGTCTCAATGCCTTCATACCCAACAGAGAAAAAATAAGTTGGAGGGAAAGTGCAACAACTACAATCAGGATTCTGGACCTATGTAGGAATTGTACACACCGCACCCCCATTCTGGGATCGCACCTTGCTCCAGCCAGCAAGAGCCTGATAAGATCATTCAAATGTAAAAGTCGACAGGAACAGACATGAAATGGCCGAGTCCACAAAGATCCACAGCAATGGAGTTGACTCTTAAATGACTCCGGGATGGGCAACAAATGCTGGCCCAGCGACGCCCACATCCCATAAATGAATAAAAAGAAACTATAAGCAGAACTTACAGGGGAGAGTCCCGTAAAGGAGAGGCTGGATAAACACGGTTTGTTCCCACGGGAGGGTTTAAACTAGTGTGGCAGGGGGTTGGGAACCGGAGCAATAGCTCAGAAGGTAAAATAACTGAGGGGGGACTAGACAAAGGGCCAGTGAGACTCAGAGGAGGAGCAAGCAGGGAGATGCTGCTGAACACAGCGGGTCTGGTGGCCTGAAGTGCATATGTTTTAATGCAAGGAGTATTACGGGTAAGGCAGATGAACTTAGAGCTTGGATTAGTACTTGGAACTATGATGTTGTTGCCATTACAGAGACCTGGTTGAGGGAAGGACAAGATTGGCAGCTAAACGGTCCAGGATGTAGATGTTTCAGGCGGGATAGAGGGGGATGTAAAAGGGGAGGTGGACTTGCGCTACTTGTTCGGGAGAATATCACAGCTGTACTGCGGGAGGACACCTCAGAGGGCAGTGAGGCTATATGGATAGAGATCAGGAATAAGAAGGGTGCAGTCACAATGTTGGAGGTTTTACTACAGGCCTCCCAACAGCCAGCGGGAGATAGAGGAGCAGCAGATAGGAAGACAGATTTTGGAAAGGAGTAAAAACAGCAGGGTTGTCGTGTTGGGAGACTAAATTCCCCAATATTGACTGGGACTCACTTAGTGCCAGGGGCTTAGACGGGGCAGAGTTTGTAAGGAGCATCCAGGAGGGCTTCTTAAAACAATATGTAGACAGTCCAACTAGGGAAGGGGCGGTACTGGACCTGGTATTGGGGAATGAGCCTGGCCAGGTAGTTGAAGTTTCAGTCGGGGAGCAGTTCGGGAATAGTGACCACAATTCAGTAAGCTTTAAGTTACTGTTAAATAAGGATAACAGTAGTCCTTGGGTGAAGGTGCTAAATTGGGGGAAGGCTAATTATAACAATGTTAGGCAGGAACTGAAGAACCTAGATTGAGGGCGGATGTTTGAGGACAAATCAACATATGGCATGTGGGAGGCTTTCAAAGGTCAGTTGATAGGAATTCAGAACCGCCATGTTCCTGTGCGGAAGGAGGACAAATACGGCAAATTTCGGGAACTTTGGATAAGGAAAGAACAAAGAACAAAGAAAGGTACAGCACAGAAACAGGCCCTTCGGCCCTCCAATCCCGTGCCGACCATGCTGCCCGTCTAAACTAAAATCTTCTACACTTCCAGGGTCCGTATCTCTCTCTTCCCATCCTATTGATGTATTTGTCAAGATGCCCCTTAAACGGGAATGGGGACGGAGAGTGTTGGGGGAGAGGGAACGGGAATGGGGACAGACAGTGTTGGGGAAAAAGGAATGGGAATGGGGACGGACAGTATTGGGGGATAGGGAACGGGAATGGGGACGGACAGCGTTGGGGGATAGGGAACGGGAATGGGGACGGACAGTGTTGGGGGAGAGGGAATGGGAATGGGGACGGACAGTGTTGGGGGATAGGGAACGGGAATGGGGACGGACAGTGTTGGGGGAGAGGGAACGGGAATGGGGACGGACAGTGTTGGGGGAGAGGGAATGGGAATGGGGACGGACAGCGTTGGGGGATAGGGAACGGGAATGGGGACGGACAGTGTTGGGGGATAGAACAAAGAAAATTACAGCACAGGAACAGGCCCTTCGGCCCTCCAAGCCTGCGCCGATCCAGATCCTCTATCTAAAACAGTTGCCTATTTTCTAAGGATCTACTTCCCTCTGTTCCCCGCCCATTCATGTATCTGTCGAGATACATCTTAAATGACGCTATTGTGCCCGCCTCTACCACCTCCGTCGGCAATGCGTTCCAGGCACCCACCACCCTCTGCGTAAAGAACTTCCCACGCACATCTCCCTTAAACTTTCCCCCTCTCACCTTGAACTCGTGACCCCTTGTAATGGAGTCCTCCACTCTTGGAAAAAGCTTGTTGCTATCCACCCTGTCCATACCTCTCATGATTTTGTAGACCTCAATCAGGTCCCCCCTCAACCTCCGTCTTTCTAATGAAAATAATCCTAATCTACTCAACCTTTCTTCATAGCTAGCACCCTCCATACCAGGCAACATCCTGGTGAACATCCTCTGCACCCTCTCTAAAGCATCCACATCCTTCTGGTAATGTGGCGACCAGAACTGCACGCAGTATTCCAAATGTGGCCTAACCAAAGTCCTATACAACTGTAACATGACCTGCCGACTCTTGTACTCAAAACCCGATCCGATGAAGGAAAGCATGCTGTATGCCTTCTTGACCACTATATCGACCTGCGTTGCCACCTTCAGGGTACAATGGACCTGAACTCCCAGATCTCTCTGTACATCAATTTTCCCCAGGACTCTCCCATTGACCGTATAGTCTGCTCTTGAATTAGATCTTCCAAAATGCATCACCTCACATTTGCCTGGATTGAACTCCATCTGCCATTTCTCCCCCCAACTCTCCAATCTATCTATATTTTGCTGTATTCTCTGACAGTCCCCTTCACTATCTGTTACTCCACCAATCTTAGTATCATCTGCAAACTTGCTAATCAGACCACCTATACCTTCCTCCAGATAATTTATGTATATCACAAACAACAGTGGTCCCAGCACGGATCCCTGTGGAACACCACTAGTCACCTTTCTCCATTTTGAGAAAATAAGGTTCTATACAGCTGCAACATGACTTGCCAATTCTTATCTAATGCAGGTAGGGAATATACAGTGAATGGTAGATCCCTCAAGAGTATTGACAGTCAGAGAGATCTAGGTGTACAGGTCCACAGGTCACTGAAAGGGGCAACACAGGTGGAGAAGGTAGTCAAGAAGGCATACGGCATGCTTGCCTTCATTGGCCGGGGCATTGAGTATAAGAATTGGCATTTCATGTTGCAGCTGTATAGAACCTTAGTTAGGCCACACTTGGAGTATAGTGTTCAATTCTGGTCACCACACTACCCAGAGTGTGTGGAGGCTTTAGAGAGGGTGCAGAAGAGATTTACCAGAATGTTGCCTGGTCTGGAGGGCATTAGCTATGAGGAGCGGTTGAATAAACTCGTTTTGTTCTCACTGGAATGATGGAGGTTGAGGGGCGACCTGATAGAGGTCTACAAAATTATGAGGGGCATAGACAGAGTGGATAGTCAGAGGCTTTTCCCCAGGGTAGAGGGGTCAATTACTAGGGGGCATAGGTTTAAGGTGAGAGGGGCAAGGTTTAGAGTAGATGTACGAGGCAAGTTTTTTACGCAGAGGGTAGTGGGTGCCTGGAACTCGCTACCGGAGGAGGGAGTGGAAGCAGGGACGCTAGTGACATTTAAGGGGCATCTTGACAAATATATGAATAGGATGGGAATAGAGGGATACGGACCCAGGAAGTGTAGAAGATTGTAGTTTAGTCGGGCAGCATGGTCGACACGGGCTTGGAGGGCCGAAGGGCCTGTTCCTGGGCTGTACATTTCTTTGTTCTTTGTTCTTATTGCTTCTTCTGGGAAGTTAAAATACCGCAGAAGAACTATAAAAAAGCTTTTCTCACTGTTTGCTTTCACTTTTGAAGTCTACAACCATTTTCCCCTCCAAATCACTACTTTGTGGACAGGGCTTAGATTTAAACTGGGGAAAATCAGAGGAAGTTCAACATCCTTGCAGCCAGCCGTGAGGCGGAGGAACCTTGACGGCTGTCAAAAGTTCTGACACATATTCTGAACTTGCAAAGTCCATACAGTGGAACCAGCACAGGATTGCTATCCAGCACAAGCGTGGACTTGTGGACAAACCTCCCAGTCATCACTCGCTGTTACTCCCAGGAGTTACATTACTGAAAAAGCTGGGAAGGTGTAAGGTGCCCGTGGCCCGGCGAGTGGGTAAGAAATCGCCCAACCTGAACGTTGGACAGAAAGTTCAAACCCAACACCCAACTAGTGACACCAGAATCCGGCAGAAATCACCGACATCAGCCCAGAACCAAAATCATGCCAAGTACAAACACCAGACGGTGTGACAGTGCAATAAAACAGACACGAAACCTTTGTGGGTTCCTCCTCCTCCAGTCCAAAGATGTGCATGGTGGATTGGCCATGCAAAATTGCCCATTAGTGTCGAAAAGGTTAGATGGGGTTACGGGGATAGGGTGGGTGATTGGGCCGAGGTCGGATGCTCTTTCCAAGGGCCGGTGCATACTCGATGGGCCAAATGGCCTCCTTCGGCACTTTAGGGGTTCTAGGAAGGGAGCCATTCTATTCTATGAAGGATTCCGCTGCCGAGAACGGATGACGATTCCCGCCCATGATGTCCCTTAACTTGTTAGTGGGCAAGCAGCAGTGGTCAGGCAGATGTCCGTCTCCCAGTGAACATTATCTGTATGTTTGCTTATCATCAAACATTAGTACTTCATGGGCGGCACGGTGGCGCAGTGGTTAGCACTGCTGCCTCATGGCACCGAGGACCCGGGTTCGATCCTTGCCCCGGGTCACTGTCCGTGTGGAGTTTGCACATTCTCCCAGTGTTTGCGTGGGTTTCGCCCCCACAACCCAAAGATGTGCAGGGTAGGTGGATTGGCCGCGCTAAATTGCCCCTTAATTGGAAAAAATGAATTGGGTACTCGAAATTTATTTTAAAAAACATTAGCACTTCATCAAACCTTGTATGTGTAAGAGAAGCAGAACATTACACCCTGAACTCCTAATCTCCAATTTCTCCCTTTCAGCTAATTTTCAATGCGGTTTCTGTCCTCTAATTAATTCCGTATCGTTAATACTCTTGAGTAATCCCCCGAGTGCCAACTTGACAAAGTCTTTCCTAAAGTCCATGTACACCACATCCAATGCATTTCCCATCAACGGTGTCTGTTACCTCCTCGCAGAATTCCATCAGAATCCGTGAGAAATCCATGTTACTATTTCTTTTTTTAAAAAATATTTTTATTTCACATTTTCTCCTAAATTTACACCCACCAACAATAAACAATAATCAGTAACAAATATGTCAATCCCCAAATCAATAACAACGATCCCATCCTCCCACCAAACCCCAAACAGCAGCCTGCATGTTAACACAAACAAATAACAAAAAGGATTCAGGAGTCACATATAACACATACAGTCCCCCTCCCACCAACCCTCCCAAAATCCCCCCCCCCCCCCCCACGAATGTTCGATGTAATCCAGTTCTCAAAAGTGCATAATGACTAACGCCCATGGATTGTAGAACTCCTCCACCTTTCCCCTCAGTTCAAAGTTGACCTTCTCAAGAGTGAAGAATTCCAGCAGGTCCCCCCGCCAGGGCACAGGATGGAGAGGTTGATCGCCATCCCAGCAGGATCCACCTTCGGGCGATCAATGAGGCGAAGACTACAAGATTTCCAACCCCGGCTGGTCCGACACCCTAAATATGGTTTCAGGTGCACCACTTTAGAGATTACCCTAAACACCTCCTTCCAGTAATCCTCCAGCTTTGGACAGGACAAAAACATATGAACGTGGATTGCAACCCCCCCCCCCCCCCCGCCCCCGCAACGTTCACACACATCTTCTACCCCCTCAAAGAGCCGGCTCATCCTCGTCCTCATGAGGTGCGCTCTATACACCACCTTCAGCTGTATATACCATACCCTCTCCCAACTCTTCCTCCCACTTTGCTTTGATCCCATCCAGCGATGCCTTCTCCTCTTCCAAAATAGCCCCATAAAGCGCAGATACTACCCCCTTCTCCAGTCCCCCTATCGCCAGCACCTCCTCCAGCAATGTGGAGGCCAGCTCCCCCGGGAAGCTCTGTATCTCCTTTCTGGCAAAGTCTCGAACCTGCGTGTGTCTAAACATTCCCCCTGCTCCAGCCCATACTTCGCTCCCAGCTCCTTCAATCCTGCAAAACAACTCCCAAGAAACAAATCTTTTATTGTCCTAATTCCTTTCTCTTCCTATCTCCGAAAATTTCCATCCCACTTTCCTGGCTCAAATCTATGGTTCATGTTGCTATTTCTAACTATTTTATCTATATTTGAACGTGTGGAATTTTCACTCCTGATCTAATTTTTCCCTCCCACAGATGTTGAACTTACTGACCCGGAACAGCTCAGATTAGCCTGGTCTCCGCATTTGTAAACAGGTACCAGGGTGACCTGTCTCCAGAGTCCTGATCTCACCCACACTCCGGAAAGCCCGACATAGAATTTCGGAGATTTCACTAATCTCCACCAAGCCTCCCCGAGAAAACTTCCTGTTGAGTTTTTTTAAACCTTCCATTAGCTTAAAAAACTTACCAAAAGTTAACACAAAGGTCATTCAACTTCACGCAACCTATGACAGGTTTCGCCCACGATTCAATATTTTTCCCGTCACTATGGTCCAGCCAAATTACTCCCCAAATAACATCCACTATAACGGCAGTGTGTGTGGAACTGTATCCCAGTGGGAGTCAGTGTGTGTGGGACTGTCCCCCAGTGAGAGTCAGTGTGTGTGGGACTGTATCCCAGTGAGAGTCAGTGTGTGTGGGACCCGTGCCCCAGTGAGAGTCAGTGTGTGTGGGACCCGTACCCCAGTGAGAGTCAGTGTGTGTGGAACTGTATCCCAGTGAGAGTCAGTGTGTGAGGAACTGTAACCCAGTGAGAGTCAGTGTGTGGAACTGTATCCCAGTGAGAGTCAGTGTGTGTGGAACTGTATCCCAGTGAGAGTCAGTGTGTGTGGGACTGTATCCCAGTGAGAGTCAGTGTGTGTGGAACTGTACCCCAGTGAGAGTCAGTGTGTGTGGAACTGTATCCCAGTGAGAGTCCGTGTGTGTGGAACCGTATCCCAGTGAGAGTCAGTCTGTGTGGAACTGTATCCCAGCGAGAGTCAGTGTGTGGGGAACTGTATCCCAGTGAGAGTCAGTGTGTGTGGAACTGTCCCCCAGTGAGAGTCAGTGTGTGTGGAACTGTATCCCAGCGAGAGTCAGTGTGTGTGGAACTGTATCCCAGTGAGAGTCAGTGTGTGTGGAACTGTCCCCCAGTGAGAGTCAGTGTGTGTGGAACTGTACCCCAGTGAGAGTGTGTGTGGGACCCGTACCCCAGTGAGAGTCAGTGTGTGTGGAACCCGTACCCCAGTGAGAGCCAGTGTGTGTGGGACCCGTACCCCAGTGAGAGTCAGTCTGTGTGGGACCCGTACCCCAGTGAGAGTCAGTGTGTGTGGAACCCGTACCACAGTGAGAGTCAATGTGTGTGGGACCCGTACCCCAGTGAGGGTCAGTGTGTGTGGAACCCGTACCCCAGTGAGAGTCAGTGTGTGTGGAACCCGTACCCCAGTGAGAGTCTGTGTGTGGGACCCATACCCCAGTGAGAGTCAGTGTGTGTGGGACCCGTACCCCAGTGAGAGTGTGTGTGGGACCCGTACCCCAGTGAGAGTCAGTGTGTGTGGAACCCGTACCCCAGTGAGAGCCAGTGTGTGTGGGACCCGTACCCCAGTGAGAGTCAGTGTGTGTGGGACCCGTACCCCAGTGAGAGTCAGTGTGTGTGGAACCCGTACCCCAGTGAGAGTCAGTGTGTGTGGAACTGTATCCCAGTGAGAGTCACTGTGTGAGGAACTGTATCCCAGTGAGAGTCAGTGTGTGTGGAACTGCTTCCCAGTGAGAGCCGGGAGGGTTTAAACTAATTTGGCAGGGGAATGGGAACCGGATTTGTAGTCCAGCAACTAAGGTAGCTGATGTTCAGGACGCCAAAGCATGTAATGAGGCAGTGGGGAATGGAACACTGACAAAGGAGAGTATGTGCAGGCACGGAGATGGGTTGAAGTGTGTATACTTCAACGCAAGAAGCATCAGGAATAAGGTGGGTGAACTTAAGGCATGGATCGGTACTTGGGACTACGATGTGGTGGCCATCACGGAAACTTGGATAGAAGAGGGGCAGAAATGGTTGTTGGAGGTCCCTGGTTATAGATGTTTCAATAAGATTAGGGAGGGTGGTGGCATTGTTAACTAGAGATAGTATATGAATGAAATGAAAATCGCTTATTGTCACAAGTAGGCTTCAAATGAAGTTACTGTGAAAAGCCCCTAGTCGCCACATTCCGGCGCCTGTTCGGGGAGGCTGGTACGGGAATTGAACCGTGCTGCTGGCCTGCCTTGGTCTGCTTTCAAAGCCAGTGATTTAGCCCTGTGCTAAACAGAAAGGCAGTTCGAGGAGTATCACCCTAATGAGGTAGTATGGGTTGAAGTCAGAAATAGGAAAGGAGCAGTTACCTTGTTGGGAGTTTTCTATAGACCCCCCCAATAGTAGCAGAGATGTGGAGGAACAGATTGGGAAACAGATGTTGGAAAGGTGCAGAAGTCACAGGGTAGTAGTCATGGGTGACTTTAACTTCCTAAATATTGAGTGGAAACTCTTTAGATCAAATAGTTTGGATGGGGTGGTGTTTGTGCAGTGTGTCCAGGAAGCTTTTCTAACACAGTATGTAGATTGTCCGACCAGAGGGGAGGCAATATTGGATTTGATACTTGGTAATGAACCAGGGCAAGTGATAGATTTGTTAGTGGGGGAGCATTTTGGAGATAGTGACCACAATTCTGTGACTTTCACTTTAGTAATGGAGAGGGATAGGTGCGTGCAACAGGGCAAGGTTTACAATTGGGGGAAGGGTAAATACGATGTTGTCAGACAAGAATTGAAGTGCATAAGTTGGGAACATAGGCTGTCAGGGAAGGACACAAGTGAAATGTGGAACTTGTTCAAGGAACAGGTACTACGTGTCCTTGATATGTATGTCCCTGTCAGGCAGGGAAGAGATGGTCGAGTGAGGGAACCATGGTTGACAAGAGAGGTTGAATGTCTTGTTAAGAGGAAAAAGGTGACTTATGTAAGGCTGAGGAAACAAGGTTCAGACAGGGTGCTGGAGGGATACAATAACCAGGAGGGAACTGAAGAAAGGGATTTGGAGAGCGAAGAGAGGGCATGAACAATCTTTGGCGGGTAGGATCAAGGAAAACCCCAAGGCCTTTTACACATATGTGAGAAATATGAGAATGACTAGAGCGAGGGTAGGTCCGATCAAGGACAGTAGCGGGAGATTGTGTATTGAGTCTGAAGAGATAGGAGAGGTCTTGAATGAGTACTTTTCTTCTGTATTTACAAATGAGAGGGGCCATATTGTTGGAGAGGACAGTGTGAAACAGATTGGTAAGCTCGAGGAAATACTTGTTAGGAAGGAAGATGTGTTGGGCATTTTGAAAAACTTGAGGATAGACAAATCCCCCGGGCCTGACGGGATATATCCAAGGATTCTATGGGAAGCAAGAGATGAAATTGCAGAGCCGTTGGCAATGATCTTTTCGTCCTCACTGTCAACAGGGGTGGTACCATGGGATTGGAGAGTGGCGAATGTCGTGCCCCTGTACAAAAAAGGGACTAGGGATAACCCTGGGAATTACAGGCCAGTTAGTCTTACTTCGGTGGTAGGCAAAGTAATGGAAAGGGTACTGAAGGGTAGGATTTCTGAGCATCTGGAAAGACACTGCTTGATTAGGGATAGTCAGCACGGATTTGTGAGGGGTAGGTCTTGCCTTACAAGTCTTATTGAATTCTTTGAGGAGGTGACCAAGCAAGTGGATGAAGGTAAAGCAGTGGATGTAGTGGACATGGATTTTAGTAAGGCATTTGATAAGGTTCCCCATGGTAGGCTTATGCAGAAAGTAAGGTGGCATGGGATAGTGGGAAATTTGGCCAGTTGGATAACAAACTGGCTAACCGATAGAAGTCAGAGAGTGGTGGTGGATGGCAAATATTCAGCCTGGATCCCAGTTACCAGTGGCGTACCGCAGGGATCAGTTCTGGGTCCTCTGCTGTTTGTGATTTTCATTAATGACTTGGATGAGGGAGTTGAAGGGTGGGTCAGTAAATTTGCAGACGATACGAAGATTGGTGGAGTTGTGGATAGTAAGGAGGGCTGTTGTCGGCTGCAAAGAGACATAGATAGGATGCAGAGCTGGGCTGAGAAGTGGCAGATGGAGTTTAACCCTGAAAAGTGTGAGGTTGTCCATTTTGGAAGGACAAATATGAATGCGGAATACAGGGTTAACGGTAGAGTTCTTGGCAATGTGGAGGAGCAGAGAGATCTTGGGGTCTATGTTCATACATCTTTGAAAGTTGCCACTCAAGTGGATAGAGCTGTGAAGAAGGCTTATGGTGTGCTAGCGTTCATTAACAGAGGGATTGAATTTGAGAGCCGTGAGGTGATGATGCAGCTGTACAAAACCTTGGTAAGGCCACATTTGGAGTACTGTGTACAGTCCTGGTCGCCTCATTTTAGCAAGGATGTGGAAGCTTTGGAAAAGGTGCAAAGGAGATTTACCAGGATGTTGCCTAGAATGGAGAGTAGGTCTTACGAGGAAAGGTTGAGGGTGCTAGGCCTTTTCTCATTAGAACGGAGAAGGATGAGGGGCGACTTGATAGAGGTTTATAAGATGATCAGGGGAATAGAGAGAGTAGACAGTCAGAGACTTTTTCCCCGGGTGGAACAAACCATTACAAGGGGACATATATTTAAGGTGAATGGTGGAAGATATAGAGGGGATGTCAGAGGTAGGTTCTTTACCCAGAGAGTAGTGGGGGCATGGAATGCACTGCCTGTGGAAGTAGTTGAGTCGGAAACATTAGGGACCTTCAAGCAGCTATTGGATAGGTACATGGATTACGGTAAAATTATATAGTGTAGATTTATTTGTTCTTAAGGGCAGCACGGTAGCATTGTGGATAGCACAATTGCTTCACAGCTCCAGGGTCCCAGGTTCAATTCCGGCTTGGGTCACTGTCTGTGCGGAGTCTGCACGTCCTCCCCGTGTCTGCGTGGGTTTCCTCCGGGTGCTCCGGTTTCCTCCCACAGTCCAAAGATGTGCAGGTTAGGTGGATTGGCCATGATAAATTGCCCTTAGTGTCCAAAATTGCCCGAAGTGTTGGGTGGAGGTGTTGACCTTGGGTAGGGTGCTCTTTCCAAGAGCCGGTGCAGACTCAGGGGGCCGAATGGCCTCCTTCTGCACTGTAAATTCAATGATAATCTATGATTAATCTAGGACAAAGGTTCGGCACAACATCGTGGGCCGAAGGGCCTGTTCTGTGCTGTATTTTCTATGTTCTATGAGAGTCAGTGTGTGTGGAACTGTATCCCAGTGAGAGTCAGTGTGTGTGTGGGACCCGTACCCCAGTGAGAGTCAGTGTGTGTGGGACCCGTACCCCAGTGAGAGTCAGTGTGTGTGTGGGACCCGTACCCCAGTGAGAGTCAGAGTGTATGTGGGACCCGTACCCCAGTGAGAGTCAGTGTGTGCCGAGCTGTACCCCAGTGAGAGTCAGTGTGTGTGGAACTGTATCCCAGTGAGGGTCAGTGTGTGTGGAACTGTATCCCAGTGAGAGTCAGTGAGTGTGGAACTGTATCCCAGTGAGGGTCAGTGTGTGTGGAACTGTATCCCAGTGAGAGTCAGTGTGTGTGGAACTGTATCCCAGTGAGGGTCAGTGTGTGTGGAACTGTATCCCAGTGAGAGTCAGTGTGTGTGGAACTGCATCGCAGTCAGAGTCAGTGTGTGTGGAACTGTACCCCAGTCAGAGTCAGTGTGTGTGGAACTGTACCCCAGTGAGGGTCAGTGTGTGGGGGACCCGTACCCCAGTGAGAGTCAGTGTGTGTGGGACCCGTACCCCAGTGAGAGTCAGTGTGTGTGGGACCTGTACCCCAGTGAGAGTCAGTGTGTGTGGGACCCGTACCCCAGTGAGAGTCAGTGTGCGTGGGACCCGTACCCCAGTGAGTCAGTGTGTGTGGGACCCGTACCCCAGTGAGAGTCAGTGTGTGTGGGACCCGTACACCAGTGAGAGTCAGTGTGTGTGTGGGACCCGTACCCCAGTGAGAGTCAGTGTGTGTGGGACCCGTACCCCAGTGAGAGTCAGTGTGTGTGGGACCCGTATCCCAGTGAGAGTCAGTGTGTGTGGGACCCGTACCCCAGAGAATCAGAGTGTGGGACCCGTACCCCAGTGAGAGTGTGTGTGTGTGGGACCCGTACCCCAGTGAGAGTCAGTGTGTGTGTGGGACCCGTACCCCAGTGAGAGTCAGTGTGTGTGGGACCCGTACCCCAGTGAGTGTCAGTGTGTGTGTGGGACCCGTACCCCAGTGAGAGTCAGTGTGTGCCGAGCTGTACCCCAGTGAGAGTCAGTGTGTGTGGAACCCGTACCGCAGTGAGAGTCAGTGTGTGTGGGGCCGGTACCCCAGTGAGAGTCAGTGTGTGTGGAACCCGTACCCCAGTGAGAGTGTGTGTGTGTGGGACCCGTACCCCAGTGAGAGTCAGTGTGTGTGTGGGACCCGTACCCCAGTGAGAGTCAGTGTGTGTGGGACCCGTACCCCAGTGAGTGTCAGTGTGTGTGTGGGACCCGTACCCCAGTGAGAGTCAGTGTGTGCCGAGCTGTACCCCAGTGAGAGTCAGTGTGTGTGGAACCCGTACCGCAGTGAGAGTCAGTGTGTGTGGGGCCGGTACCCCAGTGAGAGTCAGTGTGTGTGGAACCCGTACCCCAGTGAGAGTCAGTGTGTGTGGAACCCATACCCCAGTGAGAGTCAATGTGTGTGGGTCCCGTACCCCAGTGAGGGTCAGTGTGTGTGGGACCCGTACCCCAGTGAGAGTCAGTGTGTGTGGGACCCGTACCCCAGTGAGAGTCAGTGTGTGTGGGTCCCGTACCCCAGTGAGAGTCAGTGTGTGCCGAGCTGTACCCCAGTGAGAGTCAGTGTGTGTGGAACTGTACCCCAGTGAGGGTCAGTGTGTGGGGGACCCGTACCCCAGTGAAAGTCAGTGTGTGTGGGACCCGTACCCCAGTGAGAGTCAGTGTGTGTGGGACCCCTACCCCAGTGAGAGTCAGTGTGTGTGGGACCCGTACCCCAGTGAGAGTCAGTGTGTGTGGAACTGTATCCCAGTGAGAGTCAGTGTGTGTGGGACCCGTACCCCAGTGAATCAGTGTGTGTGGGACCCGTACCCCAGTGAGAGTCTGTGTGTGTGGGACCCGTACCCCAGTGAGAGTCAGTGTGTGTGTGGGACCCGTACCCCAGTGAGAGTCAGTGTGTGCCGAGCTGTACCCCAGTGAGAGTCAGTGTGTGTGGAACCCGTACCGCAGTGAGAGTCAGTGTGTGTGGAACTGTATCCCAGTGAGAGTCAGTGTGTGCCGAGCTGTACCCCAGTGAGAGTCAGTGTGTGTGGGACCCGTACCCCAGTGAGAGTCAGTGTGTGTGGAACCCGTACCCCAGTGAGAGTCAATGTGTGTGGGACCCGTACCCCAGTGAGAGTCAGTGTGTGTGGGACCCGTACCCCAGTGAGAGTCAGTGTGTGTGGGACCCGTACCCCAGTGAGAGTCAGTGTGTGCCGAGCTGTACCCCAGTGAGAGTCAGTGTGTGTGGGACCCGTACCCCAGTGAGAGTCAGTGTGTGTGGAACCCGTACCCCAGTGAGAGTCAATGTGTGTGGGACCCGTACCCCAGTGAGGGTCAGTGTGTGTGGAACCCGTACCCCAGTGAGAGTCAGTGTGTGTGGGACCCGTACCCCAGTGAGAGTCAGTGTGTGTGGGACCCGTACCCCAGTGAGAGTGTGTGTGGGACCCGTACCCAAGTGAGAGTCAGTGTGTGTGGAACCCGTACCCCAGTGAGAGCCAGTTTGTGTGGGACCCGTACCCCAGTGAGAGTCAGTGTGTGTGGAACTGTATCCCAGTGAGAGTCAGTGTGTGTGGAACCCGTACCCCAGTGAGAGTCAGTGTGTGTGGAACCCGTACCCCAGTGAGAGTCAGTGTGTGTGGAACCCGTACCCCAGTGAGAGTCAGTGTGTGTGTGGAACTGTACCCCAGTGAGGGTCAGTGTGTGTGGGACCCGTACCCCAGTGAGAGTCCGTGTGTGTGGAACTGTACCCCAGTGAGAGTCCGTGTGTGCCGAGCTGTACTACTGTCAAGCCTTCACCTTGCGAGAGTAGCGTGGGATAAAAATACAGTTTTATACTTAGGAAAGTTGTAGTGATTGGCAGGGAGGAACATGCAGCTGGTTAAATATACCCTTCCCCTCAATGCTGACCAGATCAGTCCATATCAATTATAATGTTGCAACAGTAATTAGAGAAGGTTTATTCAGGCATAGAGCAGGAAACGGAGCAGGTTAGACAAAGGGTGAAGGAAAGTTGGTGGTTTTGGTGCCGAGATGTCTTCATCCACATTCTATGCAAATAACTGCAGCACTGAGATTTCAGGAAGCCTTATCACAGTTACTGCCTCAGAGTTGTTTGTTCCCACCCACAGTTATATCAATAGGAAGGCCGGACATGGAATCACAAATCTGGTTGATTGAGCCTGGGCTGATGCTGCTGCCATTCGCCCCATCACCCTCTGCTGCGACTCATTCCAATCCAGAGTTTAGTTTTCAAACGAGTCGAGCTGGAGATGGGGAGACGTTAGGTAGAGAGATGCTCACCGATCCGGCATGCTTCACCTCCCTGCACACATTGCACAGGGACGCCCCCAACGCGGTCATCTGCTACATTTATAGTAATACAACATCCTGGGGATTACCATTGATCAGAAACTGGGCTAGCCAGATTAATATCGTGGTTACCAGGGCAGGTCAAAGGCTGGAATCCTACGGTGAGTAACTCACCTCTTGACCCCCCCCAAAGCCTGTCCACCATCTACAAGGCACAAGTCAGGAGTGTGCTGGAATACTGTCCACTTGCCTGGGTGAGCGCAGCTCCAACAACACTCAAGAAGCTCAACACCATCCAGGACAAAGCAGCCGCTTGATCGCTTCCCCTTCCACAAACATTCACTCCCTCCACCACCGACACACAGTGACAGCCGTGTGGCCCATCTACAAGATGCACTGCAGTAACTCACCAAGGTTCCTCAGACAGCACCTTCCAAACCTACAGCCACTACCATCCAGAAGGACAAGAGCAGCAGATACCTGGGGGACCCCCCCCACCACCACCACCCCCCTCCCCCCACCCCACCCACCCACCCCCAACCCCCTTGTTGGAAATTTGCTGTGAGGGGTTTCATAAAAGCTGGGGTTTGTTTATCCCACATTTCAAGGAGCTGGTTTTCGTCAGCTGCCGGGGGGTGCAAGGGAGGGGGTGAGATAGGAGGTGGGGTAGGGTGTGGGGAGGGCAAATGGGTTTGCTGTTTTGTGTTGGTTTTACTTTGTAATGTCATGAGGTTTGAATATCCAAGTGTTAAAAATTTGAATTAAAATTCTTTAAAATAAAAAGATAATTGGAACATCGAACAGTCCAGCACAGTCCAGGCCCTTCGGCCCACAATGTTGTGACGACCACTTATCCTAATCTAAGTTCAACATAACCTCCACCCCTTCAATTTACTGCTGTCCATGTGTCTGTCCAAGAGTCGCTTAAATGTCCCGAATGACTCTGACTCCACCACCTCTGCTGACAGTGCGTTCCACACACCCACCACTCTCTGTGTAAAGAACCTCTGACATCTCCCCTATACCTTCCTCCAATCACCTTAAAATTATGTCCCCTCGTGACAGCCATTTCCACCCTGGGGAAAAGTCTCTGGCTGTCCACTCTGTCCATGCCTCTCATCACCTTGTACACCTCTATCAAGTCACCTCTCTGCCTTCTTCGCTCCAGTGAGAAAAGCCCTAGCTCCCTCAACCTTTCTTCATAAGACCTGCCCTCCAGTCCAGGCAGCATCCTGGTAAATCTCCTCTGCACCCTCTCCAAAGCATCCACATCCTTCCTATAATGAGGCGACCAGAACTGGACACAATATTCCAAGTGTGGTCTAACTAGAGTTTTATAAAGCTGCAGCAAAACCTCGGGTTCTTAAACTCAATCCCCTGTTAAAGAAAACCAACACACCATACACCTTCTTAACAACCCTATCAACCTGGGTGGCAACTTTGAGGGATCTATGTACGTGGACCCCAAGATCCCTCTGTTCCTCCACACTTCCAAGAATCCTGCCTTTAACCCTGTATTCAGCATTCAAATTCGATCTTCCAAATGAATCACTTCACATTTATCTAGGCTGAACTCCATCTGCCACTTCTCAGCCCAGCTCTGCATCCTGTCAATGTCCTGTTGAAACCTGCAACAGCCCTCGACACCATCTACATAGTTACACCAAATCTCCACACACTTCCTGTTTATCAGACCTCACTTCTTGCTAAATCTTGCTAAATTCTTGCTAAATTCCTAAATCTTTATTTCTGACAGAAGTTGCCTGTGTAAACGTGTCACGCCGTAATTGCACCCTCCCACCAGCAGTGGCACTGCAGTTTTGGTCTCAACTCATCTGCAACAATTATCTCTGTCCTTTCCAGCCCTACCTCAGCCGCTAAGCCCACTCCGCCTGGGCAAGGTTAACAAATACTTGAAGGGGAAACATATTCAGGCTCCGAGGGATGAACAGGGTCATGGGAACTACATGGATAATGCTTTCAGGCGGGTCAGCATGGCGACAATAGGCTGAATGGCCTCTATTATCATTTTTATGCAAGATCTAACCGCATGGAACCAAATTGACTCACCAACGCTTCTCCTTGGCACTATTCAATTTGTTTTAATTAGAATTAAAAGTCTGATGACCACGATGACCATTGTCGATTGTTGCAAAAACTCATCTGGTTCACTCATGTACTTTAGGGGAGGAAATCTGCCGTCCTTACCCAGCCTGGCCTACACGTGACTCCAGACCCACAGCAATGGGGTAGATTCTTAACTGCCTCAGAGAGATCCCATAAAGGCCCTGCCTTGTCCACATCCCAGGAACACATTTTTTAAAAATTCTCTCTTTCTAATAATAATCTTTATTATTGTCACAAGTAGGTTTACATTAACACTGCAATGAAGTTACTGGGAAAATCCCCTAGTCGCCACACTCCGGCACCTGTTCGGGTACACAGAGGGAGAATTCAGAATGTCCAAATTACCGAACAGCACGTCTTTCGGGACTTGTGGGAGGAAACCGGAGCACCCGGAGGAAACCCACGCAGACACGGGGAGGATGTGCAGACTCCGCACAGACAGTGACCCAAGCCGGGAATCGAACCTGGGACCCTGGAGCTGTGAAGCATAGAATTTACAGTGCAAAGGAGGCCTTTTGGCCCATCGAGTCTGCACTGGCCCTTGGAATTAGCAACCCACTTAAGCCCACACCTGTAACCCAGTAACCCCACCTAAAGCTTTTGGGCGCTAAGGGCAATTTATCATGGCCAATCCACCTGACCTGCACGTCTTTGGACTGTGGGAGGAAACCGGAGCACCCGGAGGAAACCCACGCAGACACGGGGAGAACGTGCAGACTCCGCACAGACAGTGACTCAAGCCGGGAATTGAACCTGGGAATCTAGAGCTGTGAAGCAACAGTGCTAACCACTATGCTACCGTGCTGCCCGTTAAGAGGCCCGTACGGGGATCAAACCGGGGACCTTGACGTTATTAGCACCACGCTCTAACCAACTGGGCTAACCGGCCAGTAAACATAGAAAGGCACCACTGAGATAGAGTTCAAAAACAGGAAGGTTATGTTCAACTTGTTTTGCACCTGGGTTTGGCTGCGCTGGGAGCACTGCCAACAATGGTGATCACCGTTTAGAAAAAGAAAATAGAGACAAAGATTCACAAATATAATAGCAGAAGCGAAAGCATTTAAGAAACACACTGGTACAGTCTCTGGAGATGCCCCCCCCCCCCCCGCCCGCCCCCATCATTATCCAATCTACCCCTCGAGTGCTCGGTGTCTGAAAGAGTTACATCTCTCCCTGTTAGCAATCATACGTTTAGTAGCAAACAATCGCACACCGGAGCGCGGAGAGGTTATCCTGCAGCCAGGGTCACTGGTCACAAACACAACCATTTCCTTTCCTGATTTACACACAATGCTCCAGAGGAAGTAAACAAGCGGATGTGTCAGACTTCCTGTTTCATGCACAGTCAACTTGACAGGGTACACACTGTTTCGCACCCACCCCGCTGATCCCCCACCCCCCACCCCCCCACCCCCTGATCCCCCACCCCCGTTCCCACACGCCCCTGACCCCCCACCCCCCTGATCACCCACCCGCTGACCCCCCGCCCCCCTGATCCCCCGCCCCCCCTTGATCCCCCGCCCCCCTTGAACCCCCCCCTTGATCCCCCACCCCCCCGATCCCCCCCGCCCCCCCAATCCCACACGCCCATGACCCCCCACCCCCCTGATCCACCACGCCCCTGAACCCCCACCCCCGATCCCCCACCCCCGATCCCCCACCCCCCCGATCCCACACCCCCCCGATCCCACACACCCCCCACCCCCCTGATCCCCCACCCCCTGATCCCCCACCCCCCTGATCCCCCAACCCCCGATCCCACACGCCCCCCACCCCCCTGATCCCCCACCCCCTGATCCCACCCGCCCCCGCCCCCCACTCCCCTGATCCCCCACCCCCCTGACCCCCCCGCCCCCGTGATCCCCCACCCCCCTGATCCCCCACCCCCCTGATCCCCCACCCCCCTAATCCCCCATCCCCCCGACCCCCCCGCCCCCCGATCCCACACGCCCCCACCGCGCTGCTCCCCCACCGCGCTGCTCCCCCACCCCCCTGCTCCCCCACCCCCCTGCTCCCCCACCCCCCTGCTCCCCCACCCCCCTGCTCCCCCACCCCCCTGCTCCCCCACCCCCCTGCTCCCCCACCCCCCTGCTCCCCCACCCCCCTGCTCCCCCACCCCCCTGCTCCCCCACCCCCCTGCTCCCCCACCCCCCTGCTCCCCCACCCCCCTGCTCCCCCACCCCCCTGATCCCCCACCCCCCTGATCCCCCACCCCCCTGATCCCCCACCCCCCTGATCCCCCACCCCCCTGATCCCCCACCCCCCTGATCCCCCACCCCCCTGATCCCCCACCCCCCTGATCCCCCACCCCCCTGATCCCCCACCCCCCTGATCCCCCACCCCCCTGATCCCCCACCCCCCTGATCCCCCACCCCCCTGATCCCCCACTCCCCTGATCCCCCACTCCCCTGATCCCCCACTCCCCTGATCCCCCACCCCCCTGATCCCCCACCTCATTGATGGGGCGGGGTGGGGGGGGGGTGGAAATGGGGCTGGGGTGGGGGGGTGGAGCTGAGGCGGGATGAGGGGTGGGAGGGGGTTGGAGATGGGTTGGGGGGTAGGGGTGGAGATGGGGCAGGGTGGGGGTGGCTGGGGGGGGTGGAGATGGGGCCGGGTGGGTGGGGTGGAGATGGGTTGGGGGGTGGTAGGGGAGATGGGGCGTGGTGGGGGTGTGGGTGGGTGGAGATGGGGCGGGGTGTGGGTGGGTGGAGATGGGGCGGGGTGGGGGTGGCTGGGGGGGGTGGAGATGGGGCCGGGTGGGTGGGGTGGAGATGGGTTGGGGGGTGGTATGGGGGTGGGTGGGGAGATGGGGCGTGGTGGGGGTGGTGTGGTGGGGTTGTGTGGGTGGGTGGGTGGGGGATGGGGAGATGGGGCGGGGGTGGGTGGGGGGGGTGGAGATGGGGCGTGGTGGGGGTGTGGGTGGGTGGGGGGGGTGGTGGAGATGGGGCGGGGTGGGGGTGGTGGGGTGGGGTTGTTGGGATGGGGTGGGGTTGTGTGGGTGGGTGGGTGGGGGGTGGGGAGATGGGGCGGGGGTGGGTCGGGGTGTGGAGATGGGGCGGGGTGGGGGGGTGGGTGTGGGGGTCGTGGGGGGGGGGGGGGTGTAGATTCGTGCCAGATGAAATGGGAACTGTTATGTTTTCATTGTGGGAAAATGAACAAACTGCAATGAGAGGCAGAGCAAAACCACAGGCTGGACGTCGCCCACAGTGTCTCCATTAAACAACCAATGCTCATCCCCCAGCATAACCAGCAGAGCTGCCCTGCCCAGTGCAGCACTCGCTCTGATATCACTCAGACTATTGTTGATCTCAACTTTGTACAGAGACTCTCACTGTTGCTTCAGGACCGTATACGTCCCCAGAGATTTACAGCTTCAACAGCGCCTATACTTCCTCAGGAAACTAAGGAAATTCGGCATGTCCACATTCACCCTTACCAACTTTTACAGATGCACCATAGAAAGCATCCTATCGGGCTGCATCACAGCCTGGTATGGCAACTGCTCGGCCCAGGACCACAAGGAACTTCAGAGAGTCGTGAACACCGCCCAGTCCATCACACAAACCTGCCTCCCATCTATTGACTCCATCTACACCTCACGCTGCCTGGGGAAAGTGGGCAGTATAATCAAAGACCCCTCCCACCCGGCTTACTCACTCTTCCAACTCCTTCCATCGGGCAGGAGATACAGAAGTCTGAGAACACGCACAAACAGACTCAAAAACAGCTTCTTCCCCACTGTCACCAGACTCCTAAACGACCCTCTTATGGACTGACCTCATTAACACTACACCCTGTATGCTTCACCCGATGCCAGTGTTTATGTAGTTACATTGTATATGTTGTGTTGCCCTATTATGTATTTTCTTTTCTTCCCATGTACTAAATGATCTGTTTGAGCTGCTCACAGAAAAATACTTTTCACTGTACCTCGGTACACGTGACAATAAACAAATCAACAGGAAGTTGCTCCACCAGTCTGACTGACACTGGCAGCAGGGGGTAAACAGTGACCAGTATTTCGAGGAGGATTGTCAAGGCCATTGCGAGATCAGAGGACAGAATATACCAGCTACGAAAACAGACAAATACTCAGCACAGTTCAAATCATTTTAGTCACCTTTGGAGGACAGTTACTGTTTGTAATGTCAGACACTCGAAGATAAATTTCCATAACTGGAGCATGACGATGTTTTTAGCAATCGTGGCTGATGGATAAAGACAGTGATCCCTGGGTTCGAGAGAGAGGGGAAATCAGCCAGGGTTCCTGCTCCTGATCACTGTCCAGTGATCCCTGGGTTAGAGAGAGAGAGAGGGGAAATCAGACAGCGTTCCTGCTCCTGGTCACTGTCCAGTGATCCCTGGGTTAGAGAGAGAGGGGAAATCAGCCAGGGTTCCTGCTCCTGATCACTGTCCAGTGATCCCTGTGTTAGAGAGAGAGGGGAAATCAGCCAGGGTTCCTGCTCCTGATCACTGTCCAGTGATCCCTGTGTTAGAGAGAGAGGGGAAATCAGCCAGGGTTCCTGCTCCTGGTCACTGTCCAGTTATCCCTGGGTTGTTGCAGAAGGTTAAAGCTCACGGGATCCAGGGTGAGGTTGCCAATTGGATTCAAAATTGGCTGGATGACAGAAGACAGAGGGTGGTTGTAGAGGGTTGTTTTTCAAACTGGAGGCCTGTGACCAGTGGTGTGCCTCAGGGATCGGTGCTGGGTCCACTGTTATTTGTGATTTATATTAATGATTTGGATGAGAATTTAGGAGACATGGTTAGTAAGTTTGCAGATGACACCAAGATTGGTGGCACAGTGGATAGTGAAGAAGGTTATCTAGGATTGCAACGGGATCTTGATCAATTAGGCCAGTGGGCCGACGAATGGCAGATGGAGTTTAATTTAGATAAATGTGAGGTGATGCATTTTGGCAGATCGAATCAGGCCAGGACCTACTCAGTTAATGGTATGGCGTTGGGGAGAGTTATAGAACAAAGCGATCTAGGAGTACAGGTTCATAGCTCCTTGAAGGTGGAGTCGCAGGTGGACAGGGTGGTGAAGAAGGCATTCGGCATGCTTGGTTTCATTGGTCAGAACATTGAATACAGGAGTTGGGATGTCTTGTTGAAGTTGTACAAGACATTGGTACGGCCACACTTGGAATACTGTGTGCAGTTCTGGTCACACTATTATAGGAAGGATATTATTAAACTGGAAAGAGTGCAGAAAAGATTTACTAGGATGTTGCCGGGACTTGATGGTTTGAGTTATAAGGAGAGGCTGAATAGACTGGGACTTTTTTCCCTGGAGCGTAGGAGGCTTAGGGGTGATCTTATAGAGGTCTATAAAATAATGAGGGGCATAGATAAGGTAGATAGTCAACATCTTTTCCCAAAGGTAGGGGAGTCTAAAACTAGAGGGCATAGGTTTAAGGTGAGAGGGGAGAGATTCAGAAGGGCCCAGAGGGGCAATTTCTTCACTCAGAGGGTAGTGAGTGTCTGGAATGGGCTGCCAGAGGTAGTAGTAGAGGCGGGTACAATTGTGTCTTTTAAAAAGCATTTAGATAGTTACATGGGTAAGATGGGTATAGAGGGTTATGGGCCAAGTGCGGGCAACTGGGACTAGCTTAATGGTAAAAACTGGGCGGCATGGACTGGTTGGGCCGAAGGGCCTGTTTCCATGCTGTAAACTTCTATGACTCTATGATTCTATGATTCTAGAGAGAGAGGGGAAATCTGCCAGGGTTCCTGCTCCTGGTCACTGTCCAGTGATCCCTGAGTTAGAGAGAGAGAGGGGAAATTAGCCAGGGTTCCTGCTCCTGATCACTGTCCAGTGATCCCTGGGTTAGAGAGAGAAAGGGGAAATCAGCCAGGGTTCCTGCTCCTGATCACTGTCCAGTGATCCCTGGGTTAGACAGAGCGGGGAAATCAGCCAGGGTTCCTGCTCCTGATCACTGTCCAGTGAGCCCTGGGTTAGAGAGAGAGGGGAAATCAGCCAGGGTTCCTGCTCCTGGTCACTGTCCAGTGATACCTGAGTTGGAGAGAGAGGGGGGGGGAAATCATAGAACATAGAAAATACAGCACAGAACAGGCCCTTCGGCCCACGATGCTGTGCCGAACCTTTGTCCTAGATTAATCATAGATTATCATAGAATTTACAGTGCAGAAGGAGGCCATTCTGCCCTTTGAGTCTGCACCGGCTCTTGGAAAGAGCACCCTACCCAAACTCAACACCTCCACCCAGCACCAAGGGCAATTTTGGACATTAAGGGCAATTTATCATTGGCCAATTCACCTAACCTGCACATCTTTGGACTGTGGGAGGAAACCGGAGCACCCGGAGGAAACCCACGCAGACACGGGGAGGACGTGCAGACTCCGCACAGACAGTGACCCAAGCCGGAATCGAATCTGGGACCCTGGAGCTGTGAAGCAATTGTGCTATCCACAATGCTACCGTGCTGCCCTTAAGAACAAATAAATCTACACTATATCATTTAACCGTAATCCATGTACCTATCCAATAGCTGCTTGAAGGTCCCTAATGTTTCTAACTCAACTACTTCCACAGGCAGTGCATTCTATGCCCCCACTACTCTCTGGGTAAAGAACCTACCTCAGATATCCCTCCTATATCTTCCACCTTGTAATGGTTTGTTCCACCCGGGGAAAAAGTCTCTGACTGTCTACTCTATCTATTCCCCTGATCATCTTATAAACCTCTATCAAGTCACCCCTCATCCTTCTCCGTTCTAATGAGAAAAGGCCTAGCACCCCTGAAAAGGGATCAGGGGTGAGCTGGCAAGGTGGATACAGAACTGGCTAGGCCATAGAAGGCAGAGAGTAGCAATGGAAGGATGCTTTTCTCATTGGAGGGCTGTGACCAGTGGTGTTCCACAGGGATCAGTGCTGGGACCTTTGCTCTTTGTAGTATATATAAATGATTTGGAGGAAAATGTAACTGGTCTGATTAGTAAGTTTGCAGACGACACAAAGGTTGGTGGAATTGCGGATAGCGATGAGGACTGTCGGAGGATACAGCAGGATTTAGATTGTTTGGAGACTTGGGCGGAGAGATGGCAGATGGAGTTTAATCCGGACAAATGTGAGGTAATGCATTTTGGAAGGTCTAATGCAGGCAGGGAATATACAGTGAATGGTAGAACCCTCAAGAGTATTGAAAGTCAAAGAGATCTAGGAGTACAGGTACACAGGTCATTGAAAGGGGCAACACAGGTGGAGAAGGTGGTCAAGAAGGCATACGGCATGCTTGCCTTCATTGGCCGGGGCATTGAGTATAAGAATTGGCAAGTCATGTTGCAGCTGTATAGAACCTTAGTTAGGCCACACTTGGAGTATAGTGTTCAATTCTGGTCACCACACTACCAGAAGGATGTGGAGGCTTTAGAGAGGGTGCAGAAGAGATTTACCAGAATGTTGCCTGATATGGAGGGCATTAGCTATGAGGAGCGGTTGAATAAACTCGGTTTGTTCTCACTGGAACGACAGAGGTTGAGGGGCGACCTGATAGAGGTATACAAAATTATGAGGGGCAAAGACAGAGTGGATAGTCAGAGGCTTTTCCCCAGGGTAGAGGGGTCAATTACTAGGGGGCATAGGTTTAAGGTGAGAGGGGCAAGGTTTAGAGTAGATGTACGAGGCAAGTTTTTTACGCAGAGGGTAGTGGGTGCCTGGAACTCGCTAACGGAGGAGGTGGTGGAAGCAGGGACGATAGTGACATTTAAGGGGGATCTTGACAAATACATGAATAGGATGGGAATAGAGGGATACGGACCCAGGAAGTGTAGAAGATTGTAGTTTAGTCGGGCAGCATGGTCGGCATGGGCTTGGAGGGCCGAAGGGCCTGTTCCTGTGCTGTACATTTCTTTGTTCTTTGTTCACCCTCAACCTTTCCTCGTAAGACCTACTCTCCATTCCAGGCAACATCCTGGTAAATCCTCTTTGCACCTTTTCCAAAGCTTCCACATCCTTCCTAAAATGTGGCGACCAGAACTGTACACAGTACTCCAAATGTGGCCTTACCAAAGTTTTGTACAGCTGCATCATCACCTCACGGCTCTTAAATTCAATCCCTCTGTTAATGAACGCGAGCACACCATAGACCTTCTTCACAAATCTATCCACTTGAGTGGCAACTTTCAAAGATGTATGAACATAGATCCCAAGATCTCTCTGCTCCTCCATATTGCCAAGAACTCTACCGTTAACCCTGTATTCCGCATTCATATTTGTCCTTCCAAAATGGATAACCTCACACTTTTCAGGGTTAAACTCCATCTGCCACTTCTCAGCCCAGCTCTGCATCCTATCTATGTCTCTTTGCAGCCGACAACAGCCTTCCTTACTATCCACAACTCCACCAATCTTCGTATCGTCTGCAAATTTACTGACCCACCCTTCAACTCCCTCATCCAAGTCATTAATGAAAATCACAAACAGCAGAGGACCCAGAATTGATCCCTGCGGTACGCCACTGGTAACTGGGATCCAGGCTGAATATTTGCCATCCACCACCACTCTCTGACTTCTATCGGTTAGCCAGTTTGTTATCCAACTGGCCAAATTTCCCACTATCCCATGCCTCCTTACTTTCTGCAGAAGCCTACCATGGGGAACAAAGAACAAAGAAATGTACAGCACAGGAACAGGCCCTTCGGCCCTCCAAGCCCGTGCCGACCATACTGCCCGACTAAACTACAATCTTCTACACTTCCTGGGTCCGTATCCTTCTATTCCCATCCTATTCATATATTTGTCAAGATGCCCCTTAAATGTCCCTATCGTCCCTGCTTCCACTACCTCCTCCGGTAGTGAGTTCCAGGCACCCACTACCCTCTGCGTAAAAAACTTGCCTCGTCCATCTACTCTAAACCTTGCCCCTCTCACCTTAAACCTATGCCCCCTAGTAATTGACCCCTCTACCCTGGGGAAAAGCCTCTGACTATCCACTCTGTCTATGCCCCTCATAATTTTGTATACCTCTATCAGGTCGCCCCTCAACCTCCTTCGTTCCAGTGAGAACAAATCAAGTTTATTCAATCGCTCCTCATAGCTTTTGCCCTCCATACCAGGCACCATTCTGGTAGATCTCTTCTGCACCCTCTCTAAAGCCTCCACATCCTTCTGGTAGTGTGGCGACCAGAATTGAACACTATACTCCAAGTGTGGCCTAACTAAGGTTCTATACAGCTGCAACATGACTTGCCAATTCTTATACTCAATGCCCCGGCCAATGAAGGCAAGCATGCCGTATGCCTTCTTGACTACCTTCCCACCTGTGTTGCCCCTTTCAATGACCTGTGGACCTGTACTCCTAGATCTCTTTGACAACCTTATCAAATGCCTTACTAAAATCCATGTCCACTACATCCACTGCTTTACCTTCATCCACTTGCTTGGTCACCTCCTCAAAGAATTCAATAAGACTTGTAAGGCAAGACCTACCCCTCACAAATCCGTGCTGACTATCCCTAATCAAGCAGTGTCTTTCCAGATGCTCAGAAGTCCTATCCTTCAGTACCCTTTCCATGACTTTGCCTACCACCGAAGTAAGACTAACTGGCCTGTAATTCCCAGGGTTATCCCTAGTCCCTTTTTTGAACAGGGGCACGGCATTCGCCACTCTCCAATCCCCTGGTACCACCCCTGTTGACAGTGAGGACGAAAAGATCATTGCCAACGGCTCTGCAATTTCATCTCTTGCTTCCCATAGAATCCTTGGATATATCCCGTCAGGCCCGGGGGACTTGTCGATCCTCAAGTTTTTCAAAATGCCCAACACATTTTCCTTCCTAACAAGTATTTCCTCGAGCTTACCAATCTGTTTCACACTGTCCTCTCCAACAATATCGCCCCTCTCATTTGTAAATACAGAAGAAACGTACTCGTTCAAGACCTCTCCTATCTCTTCAGACTCAATACACAATCTCCCGCTACTGTCCTTGATCGGACCTACCCTCGCTCTAGTCATTCTCATATTTCTCACATATGTGTAAAAGGCCTTGGGGTTTTCCTTGATCCTACCCACCAAAGATTGTTCTTGCCCTCTCTTAGCTCTCCTAATCCCTTTCTTCAGTTCCCTCCTGGCTATCTTGTATCCCTCCAATGCCCTGTCTGAACCTTGTTTCCTCAGCCTGACATAAGTCTCCTTTTTCCTCTTAACAAGACATTCAACCTCTCTTGTCAGCCATGGTTCCCTCACTCGACCATCTCTTCCCTGCCTGACAGGGACATACATATCAAGGACACGTAGCACCTGTTCCTTGAACAAGTTCCACATTTAGAACATAGAACATAGAACATAGAACGATACAACACAGTACAGGCCCTTTGGCCCACGAAGTTGCACCGAAACAAAAGCCATCTAACCTACACTATGCCATTATCATCCATATGTTTATCCAATAAACTTTTAAATGCCCTCAGTGTTAGCGGGTTCACTACTGTTGCAGGTAGGGCATTCCACGGCCTCACTACTCTTTGCATAAAGAACCTACCTCTGTCCTATATCTATTACCCCTCAGTTTAAAGCTATGTCCCCTCGTGCCAGCCATTTCCATCCGCGGGAGAAGGCTCTCACTGTCCACCCTATCTAACCCCCTGATCATTTTGTATGCCTCTATTAAGTCTCCTCTTTACCTTCTTCTCTCCAACGAAAACAACCTCAAGTCCATCAGCCTTTCCTCATAAGATTTTCCTTCCATACCAGGCAACATCCTGGTAAGTCTCCTCTGCACCCGCTCCAAAGCCTCCACGTCCTTCCTATAATGCGGTGACCAGAACTGTACGCAAAACTCCTAATGAGGCCGTACCAGAATTTTGTACAGCTGCAACATGACCTCCTGACTCCGGAACTCAATCCCTCTACCAATAAAGGCCAACACTCCATAGGCCTTCTTCACAACCCTATCAACCTGGGTGGCAACTTTCAGGGATCTATGTACATGGACACCTAGATCCCTCTGCTCATCCACACTTCCAAGCACTTTACCATTAGCCAAATATTCCACATTCCTGTTATTCCTTCCAAAGTGAATCACCTCACACTTCTCTACATTAAACTCCATTTGCCACCTCTCAGCCCAGCTCTGCAGCTTATCTATATCCCTCTGTAACCTGCTACATCCTTCCACACTGTCGACAACACCACCGACTTTAGTATCGTCTGCAAATTTACTCACCCACCCTTCTTGTGTCCTTCCCTGCCAGCCTATGTTCCCAACTTATGCACTTCAATTCTTGTCTGACAACATCGTATTTACCCTTCCCCCAATTGTAAACCTTGCCCTGTTGCACGTACCTATCCCTCTCCATTACTAAAGTGAAAGTCACAGAATTGTGGTCACTATCTCCAAAATGCTCCCCCACTAACAAATCTATCACTTGCCCTGGTTCAGTACCCAGTACTAAATCCAATATTGCCCCTCCTCTGGTCGGACAATCTACATACTGTGTTAGAAAAGCTTCCTGGACACACTGCACAAACACCACCCCATCCAAACTATTTGATCTAAAGAGTTTCCACTCAATATTTGGGAAGTTAAAGTCGCCCATGACTACTACCCTATGACTTCTGCACCTTTCCAAAATCTGTTTCCCAATCTGTTCCTCCACATCTCTGCTACTATTGGGGGGCCTATAGAAAACTCCTAACAAGGTGACTGCTCCTTTCCTATTTCTGACTTCAACCCATACTACCTCAATAGGGTGATACTCCTCGAACTGCCTTTCTGCAGCTGTTATACTATCTAATTAATAATGCCACCCCCCCCCACCTCTTTTACCACCCTCCCTAATCTTATTGAAACATCTAGAACCAGGGACCTCCAACAACCATTTCTGCCCCTCTTCTATCCAAGTTTCCGTGATGGCCACCACATCGTAGTCCCAAGTACCGATCCATGCCTTAAGTTCACCCACCTTATTCCTGATGCTTCTTGCGGTAAAGTATACACACTTCAACCCATCTCCGTGCCTGCAAGTACTCTCCTTTGTCAGTGTTCCCTTCCCCACTGCCTCACTACACGCTTTGGCGTCCTGAATATCGGCTATCTTAGTTGCTGGACTACAAATCCGGTTCCCATTCCCCTGCCAAATTAGTTTAAACCCTCCCGAAGAGTACTAGAAAACCTCCCTCCCAGGATATTGGTGCCCCTCTGGTTCAGATGCAACCCGTCCTGCTTGTACAGGTCCCACCTTCCCCAGAATGCGCTCCAATTATCCAAATACCTGAAGCCCTCCCTCCTACACCATTCCTGCAGCCACGTGTTCAACTGCACTCTCTCCCTATTCCTAGCCTCGGTATCACGTGGCACCGGCAACAAACCAGAGATGACAACTCTGTCCTGGCTTTTAACTTCCAGCCTAACTCCCTAAACTCGTTTATTACCTCCACACCCCTTTTCCTACCTATGTCGTTGGTACCAATGTGCACCACGACTTCTGGCTGCTCCCCCTCCCCCTTAAGGATCCTGAAGACACGATCCGAGACATCCCTGGCCCTGGCACCCGGGAGGCAACATACCTTCCGGGAGTCTCGCTCGCGACCACAGAATCTCCTCTCTATTCCCCTAACCATTGAATCTCCTATAACTATTGCTTTTCTATTCTCCCCCCTTCCCTTCTGAGCCCCAGAGCCAGACTCAGTGCCAGAGACCTGGCCGCTAGGGCCTTCCCCCGGTAGGTCATCCCCCCCAACAGCATCAGAAACGGTATACTTGTTTTGAAGGGGAACGGCCACGAGGGATCCCTGCACTTTCTGCCTGTTTGTTTTTTTCCCACTGACTGTAACCCAGCTATTCTTGTCCTGTACCTTGGGTGTGGTTACCTCCTTGTAACTCTTCTCAATCACCCCCTCTGCCTCCCGGATGATCCGAAGTTCATCCAGCTTCAGCTCCAGTTCCCTAACACGGTCTTTGAGGAGCTGAAGTTGGGTGCACTTCCCGCAGGTATAGTCAGCGGGGACACCGGTGGTATCCCTCACCACCCACATCCTACAGGAGGAGCATGCAACTGGCCTAGCCTCCATCCCCTCTTACTTTACAGAATATAGCTGCCGTGTGGACTAACTAGATCTCCGCCCTCCGACCCTGCTCCCAGTCAGCTACACTTTCTGTAAACTCCTGGCTCTCTTCGCACTCTTTGCGGAAATGTCGGAAACAAAATGAAAGGAGCACCTTACTCCCTCCTCATCTAACTCCCTCGGTCACCAAACTCTTACTATAGCACTCAAAAAGCACCAAATTCAGCACTCCCTCGGTCACCAAACTCTCACTATCGCACGCAAATGCACCAAATTCAGCACTCAGTGCAAACGAAGTCTGCACTGTAGGGGATCACTTTTATACTGTGAATCTAGCCTCTGAAAACTGGCCTAATCCAATTAACTAATTAACAAGCTCCAGCTGCAAGTACCTACAAGTAGAAGCCTGTTTAAAGCTGATTGAAAATTCACCTTCTTCTAAACCAAACAGCAACTTTTAAGTTAATTAACGAAATAAAAGAAAGACTAAACTTTAGATAAAAATTAAGCCTTATACTCCCTCGGTCACCAAACTCTTACTATAGCACTCAAAATGCACCAAATTCAGCACTCAGTGCAAACAAAATCAGCCTGGGTTCCTGCTCCTGATCACCATCCAGTGATCCCTGGGTTAGAGAGAGAGGGGAAATCAGCCAGGGTTCCTGCTCCTGATCACTGTCCAGTGATCCCTGGGTTAGAGAGAGAGAGGGAAAATCAGCCAGGGTTCCTTTTCCTGATCACTGTCCAGTGATCCCTGGGTTAGAGAGAGAGAGAGAGAGGAAATCAGCCAGGGTTCCTGCTCCTGATCACTGTCCAGTGATCCCTGGGTTAGAGAGAGAGAGAGGAAATCAGCCAGGGTTCCTGCTCCTGATCACTGTCCAGTGATCCCTGGGTTAGAGACAGGAGGGGAAATCAGCCAGGGTTCCTGCTCCTGATCACTGTCCAGTGATCCCTGGGTTAGAGAGAGAGGGGAAATCAGCCAGGGTTCCTGCTCCTGATCACTGTCCAGTGATCCCTGGGTTAGAGAGAGAGGGGAAATTAGCCAGGGTTCCTGCTCCTGATCACTGTCCAGTGATCCCTGGGTTAGACAGAGCGGGGAAATCAGCCAGGGTTCCTGCTCCTGATCACTGTCCAGTGATCCCTGGGTTAGAGAGAGAGAGGGGAAATCAGCCAGGGTTCCTGCTCCTGATCACTGTCCAGTGATCCCTGGGTTAGAGAGAGAGAGGGGGGAAATCAGCCAGGGTTCCTGCTCCTGATCACTGTCCAGTGATCCCTGGGTTAGAGAGAGAGGGGAAATCAGCCAGGGTTCCTGCTCCTGATCACTGTCCAGTGATCCCTGGGTTAGAGAGAGAGAGGGGAAATCAGCCAGGGTTCCTGATCACTGTCCAGTGATCCCTGGGTTAGAGAGAGAGGGGAAATCAGCCAGGGTTCCTGCTCCTGATCACTGTCCAGTGATCCCTGGGTTAGAGAGAGAGAGGGGAAATCAGCCAGGGTTCCTGCTCCTGATCACTGTCCAGTGATCCTGGTTGGAAGGAGTGTGCTGAGACACAGCAGAATGACCTCAGGACTCTGGGAGGAGCCGGTTGTTGGGGAATGGGAACAATGGAAACGTACTGATTGTGCGATGTGTGCTGGGAATTGCGAGAATGTTTTCTGCCCCTCTGACACCAGACATTTAGCTGTGCACATTGTGATTACTGCGCACCCAACAATCATCCCACCCCTGCCCATCCTCCCTGCCATGCTACATGGCACCTACCCTCACCGCCTGCCCGGAGTAGTGCGGGTGCAAAGGATGACCAATAACGCACTGAGAACTCCCAAAGCAGGTCAGGAGAAGAGGAATGACAGGAGGCCATTAACCCTCAATGCAGTTCAGTAATCCAGTGCGGACACGGTTAATCTGTGATTTAGCTCTCGTGGCAAGTGTGAGGGAGGTCCCTAACCTTCATTTTTAAAAACCTGGCACAAAGCTATCCATCTGAAATTTCAAATAATTAATTGAGCCGGAACCTACTGGTTTGATTGGGAGAGAGTTCCTCCTTTTCTCTCAAGTGTTTCGGACACTCTCTCCTGAATGACCTGCCTTTGAATTTGAGGTTATGTCCTGGACGCTTCCACCATCAGAGAAGGTTTCCTTCTTTCTAATCTCAGAATTCCTTTCAAAACCCTCATTCAAATCACCTTGACGGGAGCGACAGGACAGTGGCGTTGGTGCCAAACACACCACGATCATGTCGAATGGGGGAGCAGGTTCGATGGGCTGAATGGCCATCTTCGATATTCCAGGGAACACAAGCATGGAATATATAACCTTTCCTCAGAAATCAAACTTGCGGAGCTCCGGAACATTCCGGTGAAGCCGGATTCTCTCTGATTGTGGCTGTCCTGAATTGTTCACATTGCTCTGGGTGGGGTCTAACCTTGTAGACAAGGAGCATGCCTTCAGCTAGCTATCTCTCAGCCCTCTGGTCAGTTGTTACTGGCAATTACATTTCAATGTCCGTGTGTACGGACCCCCCCCCCCCAAAATCTCTTTGGGTCCAAACTGCTCCTAATGTTTCTCCAGGAAATTAATACTGAGGTGAATCCTGTTTTATTGGTCTGGAATCGGACATCTAAGGTAATAATCGCTTATTGTCACAAGTAGGCTTCAAATGAAGTTACTGTGAAAAGCCCCTAGTCGCCACATTCCGGCGCCTGTTCGGGGAGGCCGGTATGGGATTTTACTGGACTGGTCATCAATGTTACAATGCTCACGGCGCCGAGGTCCCGGGTTCGATCCCGGCCCTGGGTCACTGTCCGTGTGGAGTTTGCACATTCTCCCCGTGTCTGCGTGGGTCTCACCCCCACAACCCAGATGTGCAGGGTAGGTGGATTGGCCTCGCTAAAATTGCCCTTTAATTGGAAAAAATGAATTGGGTACTCAAAATTTCTTTTAAAAAAAATCAATGTTACAACGCAGTAACCACGGTAACTCGCCCCTACAACCAGCAGTGTGAAAATGGCCAGTGCAGGTTCAAGGTTAAATATCGACCCAAATATTCTCCGAATAAGCCACCGAATCCAGTTTGTCCACTTGGCAGCTCGTCCACTTGCCGGCCAGGTGGAGGGTTCCGCGGACGGAGAATGCCGCTGATGATCGCGGGGTGTGCAGCGCTCTCTCAGCGCGGTACCAAGTGTGCTGCTGGACTCAAGCAAGTGGCACGAGAATCTGAGAATCCTTGACTTGCTGATGCAGAAGTGAGAGTGCTTCCTACTGAGTCACGGCTACTACCAACACACACACAGACAGACAGGCTAATACCGACACACACAGACAGACAGGCAGACTAATACCGACACACACACAGACAGACAGACAGGATAATACCGACACATAGGCAGACAGACAGGCTAATACCGACACACACACACACACACACAGACAGACAGACAGGCTGATACCGACACACACACAGACAGACAGACAGGCTAATACCGACACACAGACAGACAGACAGGCTGCTACCGACACAGACAGATAGATACAAACGCAGTAATACCGACACACAGACAGACAGAAAGACTAATACCGACACACTGACAGACAGGCAGACTGATACCGACACACTGACAGACAGGCAGACTGATACCGACACACAGACAGACAGACAGATACCGACACACAGACAGACAGATATCGACACACAGACAGACAGACAGATATCGACACACAGACAGACAGGCTAATACCGACACAGACTGACAGACTAATACCGATACATAGACAAACAGGCAGACTAATACTGACACACAGACAGACAGATAGATAGGCTAATACCGACACATAGACAGCCAGACAGGCTAATACCGACACAGACTGACAGACAGACTAATACCGACACACACACAGACAGACAGACAGACAGACAGGCTAATACCGACACACACACAGACAGACAGGCTAATACCGACACACAGACAGACAGACAGATGGCTAATACCGACACACAGACAGACAGGCTAATACCGACACATAGACAGACAGGAAGACTAATACTAACACACAGACAGGCAGACTAATACTGACACACAGACAGACAGGCTAATACCAACAGACCAGACGGACAAAGAACAAAGAACAAAGAAATGTACAGCACAGGAACAGGCCCTTGGGCCCTCCAAGCCCGTGCCGACCATACTGCCCGACTAAACTACAATCTTCTACACTTCCTGGGTCCATATCCCTCTATTCCCATCCTAGTCATGTATTTGTCAAGATGCCCCTTAAAGACACTAATACCGACAGACAGACACACTCTAAAAACGACTGACTCATCCATGCCCCGCACACTGTTTCTTTATTTCATTCAGCTACAAGACATGGGCATCGTTGGTTAGGTCAGCATTTATTGCCCAGCCCTAACTGCCCTTCAGAAGGTGGGGGTGAGCTGCCTTCTTGAACCAATTGCAGTCCATATGGTGTAGGTACACCCACTGTGCTGTTAGGGAGGGAGTTCCAGGATGTTGACCCAGCGACAGTGAAGGAACGGCCGATATATTTCCCAGTCAGGGTGGTGAGTGACTGGGAGGGGAACCGCCAGGTGGTGGGTTCCCAGGTATCTGCTGCTCTTGTCCTTCTCGATCAGTGATTTTGAAACCACTGATGGGTCGCTGAATAGTTTAACATGGGTCGCCAAAAGGTCACCAAAATGATGTCAAATACCGTCTGACCATGTTTTCCGTTTTCTCTCTGGGTAAATTCTCACTGGGTTACAGTGTGTACGCGGGAGGCTGATTAAGAAGCTGGTGCTGTGGACTTCCTGGTCTCTCTGGACCAATATGTAGTTGGACACTTTGCAGTGATAGACTGGTAAAATTCTCCTTGGGTGGCACTTGCTGCCACTGTGCTGAACGTGAGAATCTGTATTATTTCTTGAGTTCAGTGTCTCTGACCAACCCCATGTGTATTTTATCATTCTGTCAGTTAAGCTGCACATACAGCCTCCTCCACCCCTACAAGCTGTACATACAGCCTCCTCCACCCCTACAAGCTGCACATACAGCCTCCTCCACCCCTACAAGCTGCACATACAGCCTCCTCCACCCCTACAAGCTGCACATACAGCCTCCTCCACCCCTACAAGCTGCACATACAGCCTCCTCCACCCCTACAAGCTGCACATACAGCCTCCTCCACCCCTACAAGCTGCACATACAGCCTCCTCCGCCCCTACAAGCTGCACATACAGCCTCCTCCACCCCTACAAGCCCCTATGTCCACTTCTTCCATTTCCGAATTCTCTCTCCGCATCTTTTTTTAATCACGTTTTGAGTGTACTTTCCGACCCGAGGTCGAGTTCGGTTTTGAACGCCAGGACATGATGTTGTTAAAACTGTGCAATACTGAGTCAATTAATCTTTCCATCGCTTGAACCCAATTTTCCAAATGAGAGCAATGGGTGTGAAGAAATAAAATAGTCAAATAATTCTGCGTTACACGCTTTAGCAATGTGTCAGGGGAGAGCTCCCGTTTAAGGTGAAACAGTTGCTCAATTTACAAATTTACATTCAATGATACAGAAGTGGCAACAATGCGTGTGACTTTTTAAACAGTAATTGTGGAAAACATTTTGAGAATGTGGTGTGGGTCGCGATAGTCGGCTATTCTATAAAAGTGGGTCGCTCGAAAAAAAGTTTGAAAAACACTGTTCTAGATGGTAGAGGTGGTGGGTTTGGAAGGTGCTGTCTAAGTGATCCTCACCCCTACCCCCGTCCCCCCCACACACAGCATGCATACCCAGATCCCCACACACACCGAGAAGGAATTTGATGGATATTGAGGAAAAACGTCTGTACACACAGGAGAGTTTAAAACTAAGAGGTCCTAAAACATGAGAGTCGTCAGTAAATGCAGCAGAGTTGAAGACCAGACAGGGTTCGTAAAAGGGAGACAACTGAATGTTAACGTGCGACGACTACTAGGGGTGATAATGATGCCCCCAGTGGAGGGAGAGGCAGAGATAGTGGCGGCAATGGATGCAGAGAAGGCATTTGATAGGGTGGAGTGGGAGTATTTATGGGAAGTGTTAAGGAGGTTTGGGTTTGGGAACGAGTTTATTAGCTGGGTTAGACTTCTTTATGGGGCTCCAACGGCAAGCGTAATTACAGGTCGACATAGATCGGAGTATTTCCGACCATATAGGGGAACAAGACAGGGATGCCCGCTGTCTCCATTGTTGTTCGCGTTGGCAATTGAACCTCTGGCCATGGCGTTGAGAGACTCCAGGAAATGGAGAGGGGTGATTAGAGGGGGAGAAGAACACCGAGTCTCGTTATACGCAGATGACCTATTGTTATACGTGTCGGACCCAGCGGGGGGGATGATAGAGGTTATGCGAATTTTGAGGGGGTTCGGGGATTTCTCGGGGTATAGGCTAAACATGGGGAAGAGTGAATTATTTGTGATACATCCAGGGGACCAGAGTAGAGAGATAGAAGGCTTGCCTCTAAGGAAAGTGGAAAGAAACTTCCGATACCTGGGGATTCAGATCGCTAGGAGCTGGGGAACCTTGCACAGACTTAATCTGACACGGCTGGTAGAACAAATGGAGGAGGACTTCAAGAGGTGGGACATGCAGCCTCTATCGCTGGCGGGCAGGGTGCAAGCAATTAAGATGATGGTCCTCCCGAGGTTCTTATTTATATTTCAATGTCTCCCTATACTAATCACCAAGACCTTTTTTAACAAAATAGACAGGAGCATCACGAGCTTCGTGTGGGCAGGGAAAGTTCCGAGAGTAAGGAGGGGGTTCCTTCAGCGTAATAGGGACAGAGGAGGATTGGCACTACCGAACTTGGGCGAGTACTATTGGGCCGCCAATGTGGCAATGATACGTAGATGGATGATGGAGGGTGAGGGAGCGGCGTGGAAAAGACTGGAGAGAAAGTCCTGTAAAGGGACGAGTTTAGAGGCGCTGGTGACGGCGCCGCTACCGATCTCACCTAAAAGGTTTACCACGAACCCGGTGGTGGCGGCAACATTGAATATCTGGGGACAGTGGAGGTGACAGAGAGGGGTGCGGGGAGCCCTGGTGGGGTCCCCAGTCAGGAACAACCATAGGTTCACCCCAGGAAGAATGGATGGAGGATTTCAGAGCTGGTACCAGTTGGGAATTAGGAGGGTGGGAGATTTATTTATAGATGGGACTTTTGCGAGCTTGGGAGCATTGGAGGAAAAGTATAAGTTGCCCCGGGGAAATTTCTTGAGATATATGCAGGTGAGGGCGTTTACTAGACAACAGGTGAGGGAATTTCCGTTGCTCCCGACACAGGGGATACAGGACAGGGTGCTTTCAGGGGTGTGGGTCGGAGAGGGCAAGGTGTCAGAGATTTACCGAGAGATGAGGGAAGAGGGGGAGGAGTCGGTGGGCGAACTAAAAGGAAAGTGGGAAGAAGAACTAGGGGAGGAGATAGAGGAGGGTATGTGGGCTGATGCCCTAAGCAGGGTAAATTCCTCTTCCTCATGCGCCAGGCTTAGCCTGATTCAATTTAAGGTGCTACATAGAGCACACATAACGGGAGCAAGATTGAGCAGGTTCTTTGGAGTGGAGGACAAATGTGGGAGGTGTGGCGGGAGCCCGGCAAACCACGCACATATGTTTTGGGCGTGCCCGGCACTGGAAGGGTATTGGAAGGGAGTGACGGGAGTGATTTCGCGGGTGGTGAAGGCCCGGGTCAAACCAGGCTGGGGGTTAGCTCTATTTGGAGTTGCGGAAGAGCCGGGAGTGCAGGAGGCGAAAGAGGCCGACGTTGTGGCCTTTGCGTCCCTAGTAGCCCGGCGCAGGATCCTACTCATGTGGAAGGAGGCGAAACCCCCCGGACTGGAGGCCTGGGTAAACGATATGGCGGGGTTCATTAAACTGGAGCAGATAAAGTTTGCCCTGAGAGGATCGGCTCAAGGGTTCACCAGGCGGTGGCAGCCATTTCTCGACTACCTAGGGGAACGTTAGAGGGAAGACAGATGACCAGCAGCAGCAACCCAGGGGGAGGTGGGGGGGGGGGGGTGGGGGTTTTAGTTTAGTTAAGGTCAAAAGATAATGGGGTTTTGTTATTTGTGTATTGTTAAAAATTTCTGTATTGTTATGTTTGTTTTGTAAGAGGGGAAAAATTGTTGTTTGGGAAAAAAACATTTCAATAAAATCTATATTTTTTTTATAAAGGGGTTCGGCTCAGGGGTTCACCAGGCGGTGGCAACCGTTCGTCGACTACCTCACAGAAAGATAGAGGGAATAGAAAAGGAGTAGATAACAGCAGCAACCCAGGGGGGAGGGTGGGGGGGAGGAATCGGACGGACTCTCAGGGATGTTATTGTACATGTATAGGTATTTGGTATATGTAATTGTATATTGGACTGTTGGACTGTAATTTTGGAGAGTATTTATTTTGGACAAGGCAGTGCCATTTAGTTTTGTTTTTCTTTTGTTTTTGTTTATATATATTATTTATTTATTTGTTTAAAACTGGCCACGGCTATTTATATTGCTTTATTGTTGTGTAAAAGAAACACTACGTATTGTTATGTTTGGCCAAAAAACTCGAATAAAATATATTTTAAAAAAAGTAAATGCAGCAGAGTTTAGGGGACATCCTTTCTCCTGAGTGGTTGAATGTGGAAGTCGCTCTATGCAAGGTGTGGCTGAGGTGGATTTTGTAAACAAACTGAAGGGGAAGAAGTTAAAAACATGTTGGAATGAACAGAAGGTTCACCGATGAGGGGAGTGTTGGGAGGAGCCTGCTGTGTGGAAGCAGTGCAAATGTGCGCAGAGTCATTTTATAGTCAGTCCAGCACCTCTTCATTTTGGGTAGTCATTGGGCACGCTGATATAGTTACTCCTCAGCCCCACATTCTTTGCCTGAACTCTCCACTGTGTCGCTATTTTTCTGTATTGACTTTTATAGAATCATAGAATCCCTACAGTGCACAAGGAGGTCATTCGGCCCATCAAGTCTGCAGCAACCCTCCGAAAGAGCAGTCTACCTAGGCCGAATCCCACACTCTATCCCTACACATTGATCACGGCCAATCCACCTCACCTGCACGTCTTTGGACTGTGGGAGGAAACCGGAGCACCCGGAGGAAACCCACGCACACACAGGGAGGATGTGCAGACTCCGCACAGACAGTGACCCAAGCCGGAATTGAACCTGGGACCCTGGCGCTGTGAGGTAGCAGTGCTAACCACAGTGTCATCATGCTGCCCAATCTGCAGTTCAGTTCCTTGTCCGGGTCACTCCTGGACCCTCAGCCAGTACCCGACCCCACACTGCTGCCACTTGGTATCACATGTAAATCGAGTTTGCAAACCCAAGGGAAACATACAGTTTGAAACGCCTCGCCCCCTCACCCAGCCCCACCTCTATTTGCTCACTCATCCTTTTCACTGTTAACCCAGTCAGAGTATCACTCATGATTACACAATGTCTTCAGTTTGTACGGCAGCTTTTCATGTGGAACCTTCACCACAGCTTTCTGGCCATCCAACTACAACTGCATCGCACCAGGAAGGGTTCCCAACAATTCCATTAACAGAGGTCAGACCAAAGCCCCATTCCCACAAATACCCCCACCCTCAGTCACCCCTCAAATACCCCCGACTACCACCCCACCCCCAAATACCCCCGACTACCACCCCACCCCCAGTCAAATACCCCCGACTCCCACCCCACCCCCAGTCAAATACCCCCAACTCCCACCCCACCCCCAGTCACAAATACCCCCGACTCCCACCCCACCCCCAGTCACAAATACCCCCGACTCCCACCCCACCCCCAGTCAAATACCCCCGACTCCCACCCCACCCCCAGTCACAAATACCCCCGACTCCCACCCCACCCCCAGTCAAATACCCCCGACTCCCACCCCACCCCCAGTCACAAATACCCCCGACTCCCACCCCACCCCCAATCACAAATACCCCCGACTCCCACCCCACCCCCAGTCACAAATACCCCCGACTCCCACCCCACCCCCAGTCAAATACCCCCGACTCCCACCCCACCCCCAATCACAAATACCCCCGACTACCACCCCACCCCCAGTCACAAATACCCCCGACTCCCACCCCACCCCCAGTCAAATACCCCCGACTCCCACCCCACCCCCAGTCACAAATACCCCCGACTCCCACCCCACCCCCAGTCACAAATACCCCCGACTCCCACCCCACCCCCAATCACAAATACCCCCGACTCCCACCCCACCCCCAGTCACAAATACCCCCGACTCCCACCCCACCCCCAGTCAAATACCCCCGACTCCCACCCCACCCCCAGTCACAAATACCCCCGACTCCCACCCCACCCCCAGTCAAATACCCCCGACTCCCACCCCACCCCCAATCACAAATACCCCCGACTACCACCCCACCCCCAGTCACAAATACCCCCGACTCCCACCCCACCCCCAGTCACAAATACCCCCGACTACCACCCCACCCCCAGTCGCAAATACCCCCGACTACCACCCCACCCCCAGTCACAAATACCCCCGACTCCCACAGACACCACACAACCAACCCCTTCCCCACACCACCCTACAGTCAGCCCCGCCCTCCCAAATACCCCAAAACCCACCCCACCACCCGCCCCACCCCCAAGACCACCCGCCCCACCCCCACCACTCGCCCCACCCTCACCACCCGCTCCACCCGCCCCACCCCCACCACTTGCCCCACCCCTCACTCCATCCTCACCACCCGCCCCACCCCACAACCCACCCCCTCACCCCGACACAATCACCCCCTCACCCCGACACAATCACCCCCTCACCCCGACACAATCACCCCCTCACCCCGACATAATCACCCCCTCACCCCGACATAATCACCCCCTCACCCCGACATAATCACCCCCTCACCCCGACACAATCACCCCCTCACCCCGACACAATCACCCCCTCACCCCGACATAATCACCCCCTCACCCCGACATAATCACCCCCTCACCCCGACATAATCTCCCCCTCACCCCGACATAATCACCCCCTCACCCCGACATAATCACCCCCACACCCCGACATAATCACCCCCTCACCCCGACATAATCACCCCCACACCCCGACATAATCACCCCCACACCCCGACATAATCACCCCCACACCCCGACATAATCACCCCCACACCCCCACATAATCACCCCCACACCCCGACATAATCACCCCCTCACCCCGACATAATCACCCCCTCACCCCCAACATAATCACCCCCTCACCCCGACATAATCACCCCCTCACCCCGACATAATCACCCCCTCACCCCGACATAATCACCCCCACACCCCGACATAATCACCCCCTCACCCCGACATAATCACCCCCTCACCCCGACATAATCACCCCCACACCCCGACATAATCACCCCCTCACCCCGACATAATCACCCCCTCACCCCGACATAATCACCCCCTCACCCCCAACATAATCACCCCCTCACCCCCAACATAATCACCCCCTCACCCCCAACATAATCACCCCCTCACCCCCAACATAATCACCCCCACACCCCGACATAATCACCCCCTCACCCCGACATAATCACCCCCTCACCCCGACATAATCACCCCCTCACCCCGACATAATCACCCCCTCACCCCGACATAATCACCCCCTCACCCCGACAATCACCCCCTCACCCTGACAATCACCCCCTCACCCTGACAATCACCCCCTCACCCCGACATAATCACCCCCTCACCCCGACATAATCACCCCCTCACCCCGACATAATCACCCCCTCACCCCGACATAATCACCCCCTCACCCCGACATAATCACCCCCTCACCCCGACATAATCACCCCCTCACCCCGACATAATCACCCCCTCACCCCGACATAATCACCCCCTCACCGCGACATAATCACCCCCTCACCCCCCGACATAATCACCGCCTCACCCCGACAATCACCCCCTCACCCCGACATAATCACCCCCTCACCCCGACATAATCACCCCCTCACCCCGACATAATCACCCCCTCACCCCGACATAATCACCCCCTCACCCCGACATAATCACCCCCTCACCCACACTTACCCAGAAGATGATGTTGAGGCTGAACAGGATGTATTTGAACAGACAGCTGACTTGTGCCCCCTGATATTTGTACTGCGGCATCTGGAAGTGTCCCTGAGGCGGTCTTGGTGCTGGTTCTGGGAAAGGTGCCTGTCCCTTTGTCTGCTCTTATCTCTGCTCCTCTCTCTCTGCCCCTCTCTCTCTCTCTGCCCCTCTCTCTCTCTCTGCCCCTCTCTCTCTCTCTCTCTCTGCCCCTGCCTCTCTCTGCCTCTCTCTCTGCCCCTGCCTCTCTCTGCCCCTCTCTCTGCCCCTCTCTCTGTCTCTCTCTGCCTCTGCCTCTCTCTGCCCCTCTCACACTCTCTCTCTCTCTGCCTCTCTCTCTGCCCCTCTCACACTCTCTCTCTCTCTGCCTCTCTCTCTGCCTCTCACACTCTCTCTCTCTGCCCCTCCCTGTGCCCCTGCCCCCCTCTCTCTCTGCCTCTGCCCCTCTCTCTATCTCTCTCTCCCCCTCTCTCTCTCTCTCTCTCTGCCCCTCTCTCTCTCTCTGCGCCCCTGCCCCTCTCTCTCTCTGCCCCTCCCTGTGCCCCTGCCCCTCTCTCTCTCTATCTCTCTCTGCCCCTCTCACACTCTCTCTCTCTCTCTCTCTGCTTCCTGGCTTTGCTGGAAGCAGATTGTGTTTGTGGGGCGGAGCAGGAAACAAAAAGACTAAATCCCGCCTTAAAACATCAAACTGGCCGTAACGAGAGAGAGAGAGAGAGAGAGAGAGGAAAAGCCACAGAGACAGAACAGAGAGAGAGAGAGTAACAGTGGTGTGGGGAGGTGTCGATACAGCATTTGTGTGTGTGTATGGCCACTGTTAGCGGAATAGCTCATTATCTGCAGGTAATCACTGAGCCCGAGGGAGGTCTAATTCTTAATCTTCTCCTTTCTTTAAACACTTGAAAAAAAATGTTGCTGGTGCGATTTGCCTGTTTCTCCCCAATCTGCTGGTGGTGAGGAACATGTATTTTTTGGGTACAAATAACTTAGCTGTTCTACAAACATTGCCAGCTGTCCCTGAACTCATTTAACAAACACATTAAACACTCAATGTTATTGTGGGACCTAGCTCACAATGAACACCACCCCAAACACAACCAATGTCGTGAATAAATCTCCTCAATTCAAACATAAAACTGCCCAACACCACATGATGTCTTCTCCCAGGATTGCAAAGGGTTAATTACTGTTGGAATCATTGAGGGTGGAGTTAGCCCATCATGTTGTATCACTGTGCCTTTCCCTTATTTTATGTTTTCACTCAAGTGTTGCCCAACCAATCCTGAATGTTTACTAAACTCGCCACAAACAATTTATCTTTGACTAAAACGACAGATCAATTCTGCCAAAGTGCACTTCAGCGTCTGATCTGTGGCATCCTGAAATGCTCAAACATTGCCAGCTGTGAAAGTGTGAATGTTTACTGAAGCTTTTTTGAAGTCATTGTTATCTCAAACACGCAGATACAAAATGTAACAACTTCCCCACATTACCAGGAAATGCAAATCTCTTAAAACAGGGAGAAAATATGAGCAACTTCATTATGAGATTTCCAATTCTCGGAAACACCATTTCTGTTGATTCATTCACCTCCTTTAACAATGAGGTTGTTTCCTGCTCGTCTCAAGTATTCTCAAGGGTGTACCAACAAATTAAACTGCAGTTTTTGTTCAATTGGTTAACTTTTCCAAGTGGAGAAACCCGTGAGCTTTTCAAACCACCTCATCAACCTGTCCTGGCACCTTTAAGGAATTTGTACGAACATGTCTGTTCATCCACACTTTTCCAAGTTGTCCTCTCTTAATGTTACTCTGTTTTTCCATATCCGTCGTGTTAAGCTGCACCTCTGTCACACGCTGAATACTCTGCCTGTCATTGCATCTGCCCATTTCACCATCCACAAACCTGGAACTTCAGCGCTGTCTGGGTTTCTGCAAGTTCTCATACACAGGCGACTTTGCACCTGCTGGTTTTTGCCTGTGTTGGCTGAGTTTCCCTGCAGTCTTTGCGGATCTCCATTTTAAGTTGGGAAGTGGTCAACCCAGGTGGCTACAGAGGTCATATGAGGAAATGTTGAGGGAGCTAGGGGTTTTCTCTTTGGAGCGGAGGAGGATGAGAGGCAACTTAATAGAGGTTTCTAAGTTGATGAGGGGGATAGATAGAGTGGACGTTCAGAGACTATTTCCTCGGGTGGATGTAGCTGTTACAAGGGGGCATAACTATAAGGTTCAGGGTGGGAGATATAGGAGGGATGTCCGAGGTAGGTTCTTTACTCAGAGAGGGTTAGGGTGTGGAATGGACTGCCTGCTGTGATAGTGGAGTCGGACACTTTAGGAACTTTCAAGCGGTTATTGGATAGGCACATGGAGCACACCAGAATGACAGGGAGTGGGATAGCTTGATCTTGGTTTCGGACAATGCTCGGCACAACATCGAGGGCCGAAGGGCCTGTTCTGTGCTGTACTGTTCTATACTGTCACCATCTGCGACTTTGCCAAGTGTTGTACCATCTGCAAACTGTATAATGTGCCCAAGTCTAATTGTTCAGAATATTTAATGGCAGGGTTCTCCGTCGGCCGAATTGAGAAAGGCGGTTGGGCGGAGAATCGGTTCTGACACCAAATCACAATTCTCCGGCACCTCGACAGCGGCGCCACTGCGTCCCACTCCGCACGTCCAGTAAACGCTGTTTGGACATCATTAGCGGGCCGGATCCAGTATTCTCCAGGACCACTGCGATGCTCCGCCTCCGATGGGCCGAATTCCCAATGGAGAGGTTAATTTGTCGTTTCAATAATCGCGAAACGGTCGCCGTGGCTGCTGAGGGAGATGGCGGAGGTGAGACACGGAGAGACATGACCGTGGGGTGCTGTGGTAAACCACTAGTGCACCTGTATTAGGTGCTGTACGGTAGGACCTGTACTACAGGTTCGCAGTCCCTGCCTGCTGGCTCCGCCCAGGAGGCAGCGTATAAATATGCGTGTCCTCCAGCCAGCAGCCATTTCGCCAGCTGCTGTGGGAGGCCACACATCTTGAGCAATAAAGCCTCAGTTGGATTCAACTATCGTCTTTGTCCAATTGATCGCGCCTCAATTTATTGCTGTCAGTTTCTAAGGATGGACCCCCGTATCAAACCGGATCGCCTGCAGCTGGATCCGCACTCAAGCGACGCCAGAAAGGACTTCCAGCACTGGCTAGCTTGCTTCGAAGCGTGTATCAACGCGGCACCAACCCCTGTTCCAGAGGCTCAGAAGATTCAGATTTTATATCCCAGACTGAGCTCCAAAGTCTTTCCGTTAATCCAGGACGCTCCGAACTCCGCCGAAGCCAGGACTCGACTCAAGGACAACTACGCACAGAAAACGAACACGCTCTTCGCCAGGCACGCGCTCGCCACTCGCGCTCAACTCCCTGGTGAGTCCACAAGACATAGGAGCGGAAGTAAGGCCATTCGGCCCATCGAGTCCACTCCGCCATTCAATCATGGCTGATTTCAACTCCATTTACCCGCTCTCTCTCCATAGCCCTTAATTCCTCGAGAAATCAAGAATTTATCAACTTCTGTCTTAAAGACACTCAACGTCCCGGCCTCCACCGCCCTCTGTGGCAATGAATTCCACAGACTCACCACTCTCTGGCTGAAGAAACTTCTCCTCATCTCTAAAGTGACTCCCTTTTATTCTAAGGCTGTGCCCCCGGGTCCTAGTCTCCCCTGCTAATGGAAACAACTTCCCTACATCCACCCTATCTAAGCCATTCATTATCTTGTAAGTTTCTATTAGTTCTCCCCTCAACCTCCTAAACTCCAATGAATATAATCCCAGGATCCTCAGACGTTCATCGTATGTTAGGCCTACCATTCCTGGGGTCATCCGTGTGAATCTCCGCTGGACCCTCTCCAGTGCCAGTATGTCCTTCCTGAGGTGTGGGGCCCAAAATTGCTCACAGTATTCTAAATGTCCATAGAAGAGTCCACAGAAGACTTATGGCGGGCCCTATTCCCACTAGTCGGGGACTGTGCCGGTCAGGCCGTCACGGCCACGGAACACTGAGACCTCCTTATGCGGGACGCGTTTGTGACTGGAATTGGGTCAGATCTCATACACCAGCGGCTCCTAGAAGGGGCCACGCGCGACCTCGCAGAGACTAAAATACTAGCGCTCCCCATGACGGTCGCCCTGCGCAACATCCAGTCCTAAACCCCCAGCCGTGCGGCCCACCCCTCCTACGCTTCGTGGACCCCACAGACAGCCACCCCAGCGGGGGAGCTGCCCACCCGATACGCCTGTGCTGCACGCCAGCCAGCGAACCCCGGGGGCCCCCGATGCTATTTTTGCGGTCAACAGAAGCACCCCCGCCAACGCTGCCCGGCCCGCGCTGTCCTCTGTAAAGCCTGCGGGAAGAAGGGCCACTTCGCCGCGGTGTGCCAGGCCCGCTCAGTAGCCGCTATCGCCCACACCCTCCTCGATCGCGGACAATGGGCGCCTCCATAGAAAATACAGCACAGAACAGGCCCTTCGGCCCACGATGTTGTGCCGAACCTTTGTCCTAGATTAATCAGAGATTATCATTGAATTTACACTGCAGAAGGAGGCCATTCGGCCCCCTGAGTCTGCACCGGCTCTTGGAAAGAGCACCCTACCCAAACTCAACACCTCCACCCAACACCAAGGGCAATTTGGACATTAAGGGCAATTTATCATTGGCCAATTCACCTAACCCGCACATCTTTGGACTGTGGGAGGAAACCGGAGCACCCGGAGGAAACCCACGCAGACACGGGGAGGACGTGCAGACTCCGCACAGACAATGACCCAAGCTGGAATCGAACCTGGGACCATGGAGCTGTGAAGCAATTGTGCTATCCACAATGCTACCGTGCTGCCCTTAAGAACAAATAAATCTACACTATATCATTTTAATGTAATCCATGTACCTATCCAATAGCTGCTTGAAGGTCCCTAATGTTTCCGACTCAACTACTTCCACAGGCAGTGCATTCCATGCCCCCACTACTCTCTGGGTAAAGAACCTACCTCTGATATCCCTCCTATATCTTCCATCTTTCACCTTAAATTTATGTCCCCTTGTAATGGTTTGTTCCACCCGGGGAAAAAGTCTCTGACTGTCTACTCTATCTATTCCCCTGATCATCTTATAAACCTCTATCAAGTCGCCCCTCATCCTTCTCCGCTCTAATGAGAAAAGGCCTAGCACCCTCAACCTTTCCTCGTAAGACCTACTCTCCATTCCAGGCAACATCCTGGTAAATCTTCTTTGCACCTTTTCCAGAGCTTCCACATCCTTCCTAAAATGAGGCGACCAGAACTGTACACAGTACTCCAAATGTGGCCTTACCAAAGTTTTGTACAGCTGCATCATCACCTCACGGCTCTTAAATTCAATCCCTCTGTTAATGAACGCGAGCACACCATAGGCCTTCTTCACAGCTCTATCCACTTGAGTGGCAACTTTCAAAGATGTATGAACATAGACCCCAAGATCTCTCTGCTCCTCCACATTGCCAAGAACTCTACCGTTAACCCTGTATTCCGCATTCATATTTGTCCTTCCAAAATGGACAACCTCACACTTTTCAGGGTTAAACTCCATCTGCCACTTCTCAGCCCAGCTCTGCATCCTATCTATGTCTCTTTGCAGCCGACAACAGCCCTCCTTACTATCCACAACTCCACCAATCTTCGTATCGTCTGCAAATTTACTGACCCACCCTTCAACTCCCTCATCCAAGTCATTAATGAAAATCACAAACAGCAGAGGACCCAGAACTGATCCCTGCGGTACGCCACTGGTAACTGGGATCCAGGCTGAATATTTGCCATCCACCACCACTCTCTGACTTCTATCGGTTAGCCAGTTCGTTATCCAACTGGCCAAATTTCCCACTATCCCATGCCTCCTTACTTTCTGCATAAGCCTACCATGGGGAACCTTATCAAATGCCTTACTAAAATCCATGTCCACTACATCCACTGCTTTACCTTCATCCACATGCTTGGTCACCTCCTCAAAGAATTCAATAAGACTTGTAAGGCAAGACCTACCCCTCACAAATCCGTGCTGACTATCCCTAATCAAGCAGTGTCTTTCCAGATGCTCAGAAATCCTATCCTTCAGTACCCTTTCCATTACTTTGCCTACCACCGAAGTAAGACTAACTGGCCTGTAATTCCCAGGGTTATCCCTAGTTCCTTTTTTGAACAGGGGCACGACATTCGCCACTCTCCAATCCCCTGGTACCACCCCTGTTGACAGTGAGGACGAAAAGATCATTGCCAACGGCTCTGCAATTTCATCTCTTGCTTCCCATAGAATCCTTGGATATATCCCGTCAGGCCCGGGGGACTTGTCTATCCTCAAGTTTTTCAAAATGCCCAACACATCTTCCTTCCTAACAAGTATTTCCTCGAGCTTACCAATCTGTTTCACACTGTCCTCTCCAACAATATCGCCCCTCTCATTTGTAAATACAGAAGAAAAGTACTCATTCAAGACCTCTCCTATCTCTTCAGACTCAATACACAATCTCCCGCTACTGTCCTTGATCGGACCTACCCTCGCTCTAGTCATTCTCATATTTCTCACATATGTGTAAAAGGCCTTGGGGTTTTCCTTGATCCTACCCACCAAAGATTGTTCATGCCCTCTCTTAGCTCTCCTAATCCCTTTCTTCAGTTCCCTATCTTGTATCCCTCCAACGCCCTGTCTGAACCTCGTTTCCTCAGCCTTACATAAGTCACCTTTTTCCTCTTAACAAGACATTCAACCTCTCTTGTCAACCATGGTTCCCTCACTCGACCATCTCTTCCCTGCCTGACAGGGACATACATATCAAGGACACGTAGCACCTGTTCCTTGAACAAGTTCCACATTTCACTTGCGTCCATCCCCCCCCCTCAGAACACGTGCGGCCAGTGGGCGCCACCATCTTCCCCTCCGCGCAACACGTGCGTTCCATGGGCGCCGCCATTTTGTAACCCTCAAGCTCTTCGGGCGCCGCCATCTTGTCCACCCCTCAGCACATGGGCACCACCAGCGTTCCAGGACCCGGGCTCACCAGCCGCCCCATTACCCGACGACCAACCAAGACTCGCCTCCATGTCAATCGACCAGATCGTCCGCATAACCTGACCAACGCATCCCCAGCGTGAAAGTCGACGGACATGTGACCTCTTGCCTGCTGGACTCCGGGAGCACCGAAAGCTGCTTCATACACCCGGATACGGTAAGGCGCTGCTCCCTCACGGTACACCCCGCCAACCAAAAAATCTCCCTGGCCTCCGGATCCCATTGTCTAGCGATCCGGGGGTACTGTACGGTCACGCTCACGGTCCAGGGCGTAGAATTCAACGGCTTCCGCCTCTACATCCTCCCTAACCTCTGCGCTGCACTAATCCTCGGCCTGGATTTCCAGTGCAACCTCCAGAGCCTAACCCTTAAATTCGGCGGACCCTTACCACCTCTTGTGTGCGGCCTCGTGACCCTAAAGGTCGACCCACCTTCCCTCTTTGCCAATCTAACCCCGGATTGCAAACCCGTCGCCACCAGGAGCAGGCGGTACAGCGCCCAGGACAAGACCTTCATCAGGTCCGAGGTCCAGCGGCTGCTTCGGGAAGGCACCATCGAGGCCGGCAACAGCCCCTGGAGAGCTCAAGTGGTAGTGGTGAAAACCGGGGAGAAACACAGAATGGTCGTGGACTACAGCCAGACCATCAACAGGTACACGCAGCTCGACGCGTACCTCCTCCCACGCATATCTGATATGGTTAACCAGATTGCACAGTACCGGGTCGTCTCAACGGTTGACCAGAAATCCACCTACCACCAGCTCCCCATCCGTAAATCGGACCGGCCACACACCGCCTTCGAGGCAGACAGCCGCCTATACCACTTCCTTAGGGTCCCCTTCGGCATCACAAATGGAGTCTCGGTCTTCCAAAGGGAGATGGACTGAATGGTCGACCGGTACGGGTTGCGGGCCACCTTTCCGTACCTAGACAATGTCACCATCTGCGGCCATGATCAGCAGGACCATGACGCCAACCTCGCTAAATTTCTCCGCACCGCCACTCTCCTAAACCTCACTTACAACAAGAAGAAGTGTGTGTTCAGCACAAACCGCTTAGCCATCCTCGGCTACGTGATCCAGAACGGAGTTCTGGGGCCCGATCCCGACCGCATGCGCCCCCTCATGGCGCTCCCCCTCCCCCACTGCCCCAAGGCCCTCAAACAATGCCTGGGGTTCTTTTCGTACTACGCTCAGAGTGTCCCAAACTATGCAGACAATGCCCGCCCACCCATACAGTCCACTCATTTCCCCATGACGGCTGAGTCCCAACAGGCTTTCCCCGCTCTGTTCGGTTTCCCCGCCTACATCCACAGTGACAGGGGATCCTCCTTCATGAGTGATGAGCTGCGTCAGTTCCTGCTCAGCAGGGGGTATCGCCTCCAGCAGAACGACGAGCTACAACCCCCGGGGAAACGGACAGGTAGAAAGGGAGAAAGGGACGGTATGGAGGGCCGTCCATCTGGCCCTGCGGTCCAGAAATCTCCCGGCCTCCCGCTGGCAGGAGGTCCTCCCTGATGCACTACATTCCATTTGCTCATTACTTTGCACTGCCACTAACAGTACACCACATGGACGTCTTTTTGCCATCCCCAGGAAGTCCACGTCCGGGGTATCGCTCCCAACTTGGCTCACAGCTCCGGGAACCGTGCTTCTCCGTAAGCACGTCCGACTCCACAAGGCGGACCCGTTGGTGGAGAGGGTGCACTTGCTCCACCCAAACCCCCAGTCGCCTACGTGGCGTTCCCCGACAGCCACCAGGATACCATCTCCCTCAGGGACCTGGCACCAGCATGTTCCACGCCCACCCACCCTCCGCCCCCGGCGTCACCCTCCCCTCCGCCACCCTCTCCTCCCCCGTTGCTCCCAACAGCACCACCCCCCCCCACCCCCGAGGACCATCCGTCCCCCCCCTGCCCACGCCCGACGATGACGAGGATTTCGGCTCCCGGAGTCACCATTGGTCAGCACCAACATCGCCGACACCACCGCGTCGCTCCCAGAGGAACATCAAGGCTCCGGACCGGCTAAACCTCTGACCGGTCCACCGGACATCAGTTTGCTCAAATCCTGTAACTATTAACTCATTGTTGTATATCCACCGGACTCAATTTTTAACAGGGGGTGAATGTGGTAAACCACTGTTGCACCTGTATCAGGTGATGTACGGTAGGACCTATACTACAGGTTCGCCGTTAGTCCCCGCCTGCTGGCTCCGCCCAGGATGCAGGGTATAAATCTGTGTCCTCCAGCTCGCAGCCATTTCACCAGCTGCTGTGGGAGGCCACATGTCTGATGGCAATAAAGCCTCATTTGGTTTCAACTATCGTCTTTGTCCAATTGATCATGCCTCAGGTGCCAGACCTGATACTGGCCGGACATGCCAGTATCCCCCCACCCCACAGGACCAGGATGTCCAGCACGGACCACCATTGTCGCGGCCTGCCAGGCAGCCATCTTGCTGCACACCCCCTGACCACACACCATAGCCCGGGGTTGTGCAGAGTGACACCGGAAATGTGGGTGTCAGCCCATGCCCCAACACCCACCAACTCCCCCCACCCCACCCGGCCACCACCCACCAGCAGGCCAGCATGCGGCCCACCCAAGGGCAACGTCCGCAGTAACCCCTGCAGGAGGTAGACTGAGACCGCGGAGCCGAACACTGGCTTGGGTAGCGCCAGCCACCAGTACCCCTGGCAGCTGGGATGGGCACCATGGCCAGAGCTCACGGTGCTGGGCACTGATGGGGCCATGGGCGCAGAGGGCAAGCTGCCAGGGGAACGGCCGGGTGTGGGTGTTGGGATGTGGGAGGGGGGGGGGGGGGGGGGGGGGGGGAGTGCAGGACATGCGGGGACAGGGGCTGCGGTGCAGGCCGGGGTCACTGTGTAGCCCGATGGACCTGGTCGAGCAGGGGGGGTACACGCCAGGCTAACATGTCAGCCTTTCAGCCCCTGCAGACAATGGATATTGGAATTCAACCAGCAATGGTGGCCTTCCTGCTGGACGCCGCAGCCCTGGGGGTGCCCGGCGGCTGTACGAGCCGGAGCTGCTCGAGGAGGGGGAAGCTGCAGCAGCGGAGCGGGCAGCAGAGGAGCGGGCAGCAGCGGAGCGAGCAGCAGCAGAAGAGTGGGCAGCAGCGGAGTGGGCAGCAGCGGAGCGAGCAGCAGCAGAAGAGTGGGCAGCAGCGGAGTGGGCAGCAGCGGAGTGGGCAGCAGCGGAGCGGGCAGCAGCGGAGCGGGCAGCAGCGGAGCGAGCAGCAGCGGAGCGGGCAGCAGCGGAGCGGGCAGCAGCGGAGCGGGCAGCAGCGGAGCGAGCAGCAGCGGAGCGGGCAGCAGCGGAGCGGGCAGCAGTAGAGCGGGCAGCAGTAGAGCGGAGCGGGCAGCAGCGGAGCGGGCAGCAGCAGAATGGGCAGCAGAGGAACGGGCAGCAGCGGAGTGGGCAGCAGCGGAGCGGGCAGCAGCGGAGCGGGCAGCAGCGGAGCGGGCAGCAGCGGAGCGGGCAGCAGCGGAGCGGGCAGCAGCGGAGCGGGCAGCAGCGGAGCGGGCAGCGGAGCGGGCAGCAGCGGAGCGAGCAGCAGCAGAGCGGGCAGCAGAGCGGGCAGCAGCAGAGCGGGCAACAGCGGAGCGGGCAGCAGCGGAGCGGGCAGCAGAGGAGCGGGCAGCAGCGGAGCGGGCAGCAGAGGAGTGGGCAGCAGAGGAGCGGGCAGCAGCAGAGCGAGCAGCAGCAGAGCGGGCAGCAGAGGAGTGGGCAGCAGAGTGGGCAGCAGCGGAGCGGGCAGCAGAGGAGCGGGCAGCAGCGGAGCGGGCAGCAGAGGAGCGGGCAGCAGAGGAGCGGGCAGCAGCGGAGGGGGCAGCAGTAGAGCGAGCAGCAGTAGAGCGGGCAGCAGCAGAGCGGGCAGCAGCGGAGGGGGCAGCAGCAGAACGGGCAGCAGCAGAGCGAGCAGCAGCAGAGCGGGCAGCAGTAGAGCGGGCAGCAGCAGAGCGGGCAGCAGCAGAGCGGGCAGCAGCAGAGCGGGCAGCAGCAGAGCGGGCAGCAGAACGGGCAGCAGCAGAGCGGGCAGCAGTAGAGCGGGCCGCAGTGGAGCGGGCAGCAGTAGAGCGGGCAGCAGCGGATCCGGCAGCAGCGGAGTGGGCAGCAGCGGAGTGGGCAGCAGCGGAGCGGGCAGCAGCGGAGCGGGCAGCAGCGGAGCGGGCAGCAGCGGATCCGGCAGCAGCGGAGTGGGCAGCAGCGGAGTGGGCAGCAGCAGTGGAGCGGGCAGCAGCGGAGCGGGCAGCAGCGGAGCGGGCAGCAGCAGAGCATGCAGCAGCGGAGCGGGCAGCAGCGGAGCGGGCAGCAGCGGAGCGGGCAGCAGCGGAGCGGGCAGCAGCGGAGCGGGCAGCAGCGGAGCGGGCAGCAGCGGAGCGGGGCAGCAGTGGAGAGGGCAGCAGTGGAGCGGGCAGCAGCGGAGCGGGCAGCAGCGGAGAGGGCAGCAGCGGAGAGGGCAGCAGCGGAGCGGGCAGCAGCGGAGCGAGCAGCAGCGGAGCGGGCAGCAGCGGAGCGGGCAGCAGCAGAGCGGGCAGCAGCAGAGCAGGCAGCAGCGGAGCGGGCAGCAGCGGAGCGGGCAGCAGCGGAGCGGGCAGCAGCGGAGTGGGCAGCAGCGGAGCGGGCAGCAGCAGAGCGGGCAGCAGCAGAGCGGGCAGCAGCAGAGCAGGCAGCAGCGGAGCGGGCAGCAGCGGAGCGGGCAGCAGCGGAGCGGGCAGCAGCGGAGCGGGCAGCAGCAGAGCAGGCAGCAGCGGAGCGGGCAGCAGCGGAGCGGGCAGCAGCGGAGCGGGCAGCAGCGGAGCGGGCAGCAGCGGAGCGGGCAGCAGCGGAGCGGGCAGCAGCGGAGCGGGCAGCAGCGGAGTGGGCAGCAGCGGAGTGGGCAGCAGCGGAGTGGGCAGCAGCGGAGTGGGCAGCAGCAGAGCGGGCAGCAGCAGAGCGGGCAGCAGCGGAGCAGGCAGCAGCGAAGCGGGCAGCAGCGGAGCGGGCAGCAGCGGAGCGGGCAGCAGCGGAGCGGGCAGCAGCGGAGCGGGCAGCAGCAGAGCAGGCAGCAGCGGAGCGGGCAGCAGCGGAGCGGGCAGCAGCGGAGCGAGCAGCAGCAGAGTGGGCAGCAGCAGAGTGGGCAGCAGCGGAGCGGGCAGCAGCGGAGCAGGCAGCAGCAGAGCGGGCAGCAGCGGAGCGGGCAGCAGCAGAGCGGGCAGCAGCAGAGCGGGCAGCAGCAGAGCGGGCAGCAGAGGAACAGGAGGCAGCCGTCCAGCGTGGAGAGCCGGCCGCCCAACAGGCCAAGGGGGAGGTGCAAAGGAAGCTCCGCGTGAGGCCCCGTGTGTACCGGCAGCGCCCGTCATTCGAGGAGCTGCCGGACCGGGCATGCCGTCACAGACTCCGGCTGAGCAGGGGGACAGTGCGGCGCATCTGCCAGATGATGGCACACCTGGCACCGCGGGGAATGGGGGAGGACACCCGCTCCTGGTGGCCGTCCAGGTATCGCCCTGAACCTCTACGCGACTCGGTCCTTCCAGGCGCCGAGTGGGGACCTGTCCGGAATCTCACAGACCTCGGCGCACAGGTGCATCCGCGCCGTCACGGAGGCCCTATCTGCCCAGGTGGGTCAATACATCCATTCCATGTGGACCGAACCCACCAGGATGCCCGAGCCCACTAGGGAACAGGCAATTCTGGATTTGGTGATGTGTAATGAGGCAGGCTTGATTAGGGATCTTACGGTGAAGGAACCCTTAGGGAGCAGTGACCACAATATGATAGAATTCACCCTGCAGTTTGAGGGGGAGAAGCTGCAATCAGATGTAACGGTATTACAATTAAATAAGGGTAACTACAAAGACATGAGGGAGGAGCTGGCCAGCGTTGATTGGAGAAGGAGCCTCGCAGGGAACAGAGTGGAACAGCAATGGCAGGAGTTTTTGGTGTTATTCAGAAGGCACAACAGAAATTCATCCTAAGGAGGAGGAAACATGCTAAGGGGAGGACAAGGCATCCTTGGCTGACGAGGGACAGATAGCGGATCTATACGCAAAGAGGTCATTCTTTTTCCACGCTCAGCATGAACCACACATATCTCCAGCTGGAGCTGGATCCCGATTCGAGGCACTATGTGACTGTCAATACCCACAGGGTCCTCCACGAATATATGCGACGGTCATTTGGAGTGTTATTAGCCTGCCCAATATTCCACCGTGTGACGGGGAATTTACTGACGATTCCCGTGTCTGGCAGTCTACGCGGACAATCCTGGTCACCGGAGCCACGGGGAGCAAGCACCTGGGTAACCTGGGCGAAGTCAGAGTCAGGTGTCACCTCAAGGGGGAGAAGTGTGTGTTCCACTCCAAGGAGGCCACCGACTCGGGGTATCGTGTGGACTGGGATAGCCTGCAACCGGTGGAGATGGTGCGAGCTATTTGAAAAGCTCCCACTCCGGAAAACGCGACGGAGTTGCTGTCGTTTCGCGATCTCGGAAACTATTACAGGAAATTCATTCCTGGCCTCACCACCATCCTTGCCCTTCTACACACATTACTGAAAAATTGCAAGAATGAGCGTGGAGAGCACCTCAGGAGGAGGCCTGTGCCAGGGTGAAGCAGTAGATAATGCCGTCCAGTTTGCTGATGCGTTACAGACCCTCCAAGCCCCTTTAGGATACATGCGGCCCCTCACCATACGGCAGCGGAGTGGTGCTGTCCCACCGCAGAGTGACCAATCGCATTCACGTCCAGGCCATTGGCCGCAGAGGAGCAGAATTATGCTCAGATCGAAAAAGGTTTTTTTACCATCGTGTTTGCGGTGAAGGAGTTTCATCAGTGCGTACACTGGCGTTGGTTCACCATCGTGACGGACCACAGCTGTTGTTGGGGCTCTTCACACAGGATAATCTTACTGATAACGGCTGCCAAGATTCAGAGATGGAACCTGTTACGAGCAGCAACACGCGTGCAGGTTGCAAATGCAGATGTGTCGAGCAGGCTCCCGCTGCCAACGCTCCCCCCCCACCCCGTCTCCACACCAAATTTTATGGCTGCCTTACTGATCACTGCTGCACAGAGACGTGATTGGACACAACTTGACCCCGTATTGGCGAACATCTGCCATATTGTCTTGTACGGAGGCAGCACAGGGAGCGGCCTGAAGCGTTGCTGGAGCTGTGTAGAGGATGGAATTTGTTTGTGGCGGGTTTGCATCGTGGTCCCACACCAGGACATTGACCCCAGACTATTGGAGCTGCTGAATGGTTACCCGGGGATATCCAGGATGACGATGCCAGTCCGTGGCGATGTCCGGGTCCGGGCCTGGACGGGCCCAACAGACCCACAACTAGAGAGTACATCAGGGTGGATCAGAGGCATCACACTCAGCACGTGGTTTAGAGCAGACTGGTTTCGTTAGACGGAGTTACTACGTCACTACAGTTAGATTAGCAGGAGAGTCAAACTCATTAAAGAACTGTGTTAATAATTCAATGAACACATTGAACTCATTACAAAGTCTGGACCTTGCTTTGTCAAAACATACATCAAGGAAGCAGCTTATGCCACACAGAGAAGCACAACACAACTGTGTGGACACAAGCGGACAATGTGTAAGCAGCTGGACCCCCTCCAAGGGAGGGGACCGGCATTGTGGGACAGCTTCCAGGCACATCGCCTTCGAGGGTCCCAATACTGAAATGTGGGAGATCATCGACTCCCACTGGGACACCGACACCCAGGCATCGGAAATTTCCCACGGTGATGTGGTTGAGGATGAAGTGGCAGTGGTAGTGCCCCGCAGGCGGGCATCCAGCAGTCAGCGTTCTCCGACACCCGACACCCTGCGACCCAGCCCCGCTGCCTCTTGGAGTACGAGCTCGCCCGGAGGGGCAGGGCTCACCAGCAGGATATTGGACTGGGCACAGAAAAGCCGGCCCAAGTCGGGGCTGTGCTGTGTCTGTCCCGGCTGCAACTTCAACAATATGGTTCACTTTAACAATAAACCTTTTTGTGGAACTCGCTTACTGGACTCCTCCGTGGCCAGGAAACGCCCCTTCACCCTTTCTCACTACTGAAGGGAGACGTTTTGTAGAACTCATTTTTCCTGCTTTCTTTCACTCTCCGTCGCTCTGTTAACCCATTGGGGGATCACATTTGTTCAGCACTGACTGATCCACAGATCTGAATCATAGAATTTCCAGTGCCCATCGAGTCTGTTCCAGCCCTTGGATAAAGCATCCCACTTAAGCCCACACCTCCACCCTATCCCCACTGAGGGCAATTTATCATGGCCAATCCACCTGACCCGCACATCTTTGGACTGAGGGGGGAAACCGGAGCACCCGGAGGAAATCCACGTACACACGGGAGAATGTGCATACTCCGCACAGACAGTAACCCAAGCGGGAATTGAACCCGGGTCCCTGGCGCTGTGAAGCAGCAGTGCTAACCACTGTGCTATGAACGAGACCCAGGCAGACGAACGAGGCCCAGACAGGCAGACGAGCGAGGCCCAGACAGACGAACGAGGCCCAGACAGGCAGACGAGCGAGGCCCAGACAGACAGACGAGCGAGGCCCAGACAGACAAGCGAATATATTCCACTCAGTGGCCATCTCTCGAATCCCAAAGCCTCTGGCTGAATTGTCTAGGAGTGATTTAAAGAACAATTTAAGGTTGGACTTTGGTAACTTGGTTTACTGCCGATACAGAACTGAATCCAGAGCTGCGTTGTGCAACGTCAAAACATTGTGTGCAGTTAGGAAAAACATCTGAAGGTTTTATTTCCACTTTATTTGGAGCAGAATTACCCAAATTAAAAGCAGCAAACGATCTTGGTTTCTGATGTGTGTAAAACATCCCGCTCCACACCTGCACCTCCTTTTGCCCTTCTTCCTCCCCCAGATTGTGACAAAACAACGCTCTTGATGTTTCGAAACCTCCAGCAAGTCACAACATTTCAAAAGTATAACATTGCTGTAAAGCACTACGAGGCATCCTGTGGTTGACAAAGGGACCATTACAATGCCTGTCTCTCTCTCAACGCCTGCAAGCAATGCCAGATAAGATCTGCCTCCCCCCTCCTTCACACCACTCACATTCGCAGTAATCAAATTGAAAGCTGTCATGTCTCTTTCCCAAAACGTCAAAGCTTTCTTCAGTCTCCATTTCTTCCGGCTTTTCAAACACTTAGCGCCAGTTAAATCGCCCTTTCGAAGGAAACTGCCCGTCTGTGCTGACCAAATAACATGGCCCAGGATGTAAAGTGAGGGGGCCCGTTCTCGAGCAGTGATGGGTAACCTGTGCCAGTGAGTGAGCCGCCCGACTCACCCATCGTCACCTCAGTCAGCCCCATGATTGAAATCAGGGCTGGTTCGCTAACCATCACCCCGTGAATAAGATTCAATACATTTAATACACGACGAATATTTCAAAATGAGTTACAGAAAATGTTGAATCATTTATTTATTTTTTATAAATTTAGAGCACACAGTTAATTTTTTCCAATGAAGGGGCAATTGATCGTGGCCAATCCACCTAATCTGCACATTTTTGGATTGTGGGGGTGAAACCCACGCAGACAGGGGGAGAATGTACATAAGGAAGGGAGAAGTTTTGGGTATTCTAAGAGGCATTAAGGTGGACAAGTCCCCAGGTCCGGATGGGATCTATCCCAGGTTTCGGAGGAAAGCGAGGGACGAAACAGCTGGGACCATAACAGATATCATTGCAGCATCCTTGAACACGGGTGAGGTCCCGGAGGACTGGAGAATTGCTAATGTTGTCCCTTTGTTTAAGAAGGGTAGCAGGGATAATCCAGGGAATTATAGACCTGTGAGCTTGACGTCAGTGGTAGGCAAACTGTTGGAGAAGATACTGAGGGATAGGATCTATTCACATTTGGAAGAAAATAGACTTATCAGTGATAGGCAGCATGGTTTTGTGCAGGGAAGGTCATGTCTTACAAACCTAATAGAATTCTTTGAGGAAGTGACAAAGTTAATTGATGAGGGAAGGGCTGTAGATGTCATATACATGGACTTCAGTAAGGCGTTTGATAAAGTTTCCCATGGCAGGTTGATGGAAAAAGTGATGTCGTAGGGGGTTCAGGGTGTACTAGCTAGATGGATAAAGAACTGGCTGGGCAACAGGAGACAGAGAGTAGAGGTGGAAGGGACTGTCTCAAAATGGAGAAAGGTGACTAGTGGTGTTCCACAGGGATCCGTGCTGGGACCACTGTTGTTTGTGATATACATAAATGATCTGGACGCAGGTATAGGTGGTCTGATTAGCAAGTTTGCAGATGATACTAAGATTGGTGGAGTTGCAGATAGCGAGGAGGACTGTCAGAGAATACAGCAAAATATAGATAGATTGGAGAGTTGGGCAGAGAAATGGCAGATGGAGTTCAATCCAGGCAAATGCGAGGTGATGCATTTTGGAAGATCTAATTCAAGAGCGGACTATACGGTCAATGGGAGAGTCCTGGGGAAAATTGATGTACAGAGAGATCTGGGAGTTCAGGTCCATTTTACCCTGAAGGTAGCAACGCAGGTCGATAGAGTGGTCAAGAAGGCATACAGCATGCTTGCCTTCATGGGACGGGGTATTGAGTACAAGAGTCGGCATGTCATGTTACAGTTGTATAGGACTTTGGTTAGGCCACATTTGGAATACTGCGTGCAGTTCTGGTCGCCACATTACCAGAAGGATATGGATGCTTTAAGAGGGTGCAGAGGAGGTTCACCAGGATGTTGCCTGGTATGGAGGGTGCTAGCTATGAAGAAAGGTTGAGTAGATTAGGATTGTTTTGGTTGGAAAGACGGAGGTTGAGGGGGGACCTGATTGAGGTCTACAAAATTATGAGAGATATGGACAGGGTGGATAGCAACAAGCTTTTTCCAAGAGTGGGGGTGTCAATTACAAGGGGGTCACGATTTCCAGGTGAGGGGGAAAGTTTAAGGGAGATGTGCGTGGAAAGTTTTTTACGCAGAGGGTGGTGGGTGCCTGGAACGCTTTGCCAGCGAAGGTGGTAGAGGCGGGCACGATAGCATCATTTAAGATGCATCTAGACAGATATATGAATGGGCGGGGAACAGAGGGAAGTAGATCCTTGGAAAATAGGCGACAGGTTTAGATAAAGGATCTGGATCGGCGCAGGCTGGGAGGGCGGAAGGGCCTGTTCCTGGGCTGTCATTTTCTTTGTTCTTTGTTCTATCCCCCAACACTGTTCATCCCCATTCCGATTCCCTCTCCCCCAACACTGTCCATCCCCATTCCCTCTCCCCCAACACTGTTCATCCCCATTCCCATTCCCTCTCCCCCAACACTGTTCATCCCCATTCCCATTCCCTCTCCCCCAACACTGTCTGCCCCCATTCCGATTCCCTCTCCCCCAACACTGTCCGTCCCCATTCCCCTTCCCTCTCCCTCAACACTCTCCGTCCCCATTTCCCTTCCGTCTCCCCCAACACTGTCCGTCCCCATTCCCCTTCCGTCTCCCCCAACACTCTCCGTCCCCATTTCCCTTCCCTCTCCCCCAACACTGCCCGTCCCCATTCCCCTTCCCTCTCCCCCAACACTGTCCGACCCCATTCCCCTTCCGTCTCCCCCAACACTGTCCGTCCCCATTCCCCTTCCGTCTCCCCCAAACCTGCCCGTCCCCATTCCCCTTCCCTCTCCCACAACACTGTCCGTCCCCATTCTCCTTCCCTCTCCCTCAACACTCTCCGTCCCCATTTCCCTTCCCTCTCCCCCAACACTGTCCGTCCCCATTCCCATTCCCTCTCCCCCAACACTGCCCGTCCCCATTCCCCTTCCCTCTCCCCCAACACTCTCCGTCCCCATTTCCCTTCCCTCTCCCCCAACACTGCCCGTCCCCATTCCCCTTCCCTCTCCCCCAACACTGTCTGTCCCCATTCCCTCTCATCCAACACTGTCCATCCCCATTCCCGATCCTCAAACACTGTCCGTCCCCATTCCCCTTCCCTCTCCCCCAACACACTCCGTCCCCATTTCCCTTCCCTCTCCCCCAAACCTGCCCGTCCCCATTCCCCTTCCCTCTCCCACAACACTGTCCGTCCCCATTCTCCTTCCCTCTCCCTCAACACTCTCCGTCCCCATTTCCCTTCCCTCTCCCCCAACACTGTCCGTCCCCATTCCCATTCCCTCTCCCCCAACACTGCCCGTCCCCATTCCCCTTCCCTCTCCCCCAACACTCTCCGTCCCCATTTCCCTTCCCTCTCCCCCAACACTGCCCGTCCCCATTCCCCTTCCCTCTCCCCCAACACACTCCGTCCCCATTTCCCTTCCCTCTCCCCCAACACTGTCCATCCCCATTCCCCATCCCCAAACACTGTCCGTCCCCATTCACTTTCCCTATCCCCAAACACTGTCCATCCCCCTTCCCTCTCCACCAACACTGTCCGTCACCATTCCCCTTCCCTCTCCCCCAACACTCTCCGTCCCCATTTCCCTTCCCTTTCCCACAACACTGCCCGTCCCCATTCCCCTTCCCTCTCCCCCAACACTGTCTGTCCCCATACCCATTCCCTATCCCCCAACACTGTCCATCCCCATTCCCTCTCCCCCAACACTGTCCATCCCCATTCCCCTTCCCTCTCCCCCAACACTCTCCGTCCCCATTTCCATTCCCTCTCCCCCAACACTGCCCGTCCCCATTCCCCTTCCCTCTCCCCCAACACTGTCTGTCCCCATTCCCCTTCCGTCTCCCCCAACACTGTCCGTCCCCATTCCCCTTCGGTCTCCCCAACTCTGTCCGTCCCCATTCCCCTTTCCTCTCCCCCAACACTCTCCGTCACCATTTCCCTTCCCTCTCCCTCAACACTGTCCGTCCCCATTCCCATTCCCTTGCCCCCAAAACTGTCCATCCCCATTCCCCATCCCTCTCCCCCAACACTGTCTGTCCCCATTCCCATTCCCTCTCCCCCAACACTGTCCATCCCCATTCCCTATCCCCAAACACTGTCCGTCCCCATTCCCATTCCCTCTCCCCCAACACTGCCCGTCCCCATTCCCCTTCCCTCGCCCCCAACACAGTCTGTCCCCTTTCCCCTTCCCTCTCCCCCAACACTGTCCATCCCCAATCCCTATCCCCAAACACTGTCCGTCCCTATTCCCCTTCCCTATCCCCAAACACTGTCCATCCCCATTCCCTATCCCCAAACACTGTCCGTCCCCATTCCACTTCCCTCTCCCCCAACACTGCCCGTCCCCATTCCCATTCCCTCTCCCCCAACACTGTCCATCCCCATTCCCTCTCCCCCAAAACTGTCCGTCCGCATTCCCATTCCCGATCCCCAAACACTGTCCGTCCCCATTCCCATTCCCTCTCCCCAACACTGTCCATCCCCATTCCCATTCCCTCTCCCCCAACACTGCTCGTCCGCATTCACATTCCCTATCCCCCAACACAGTCCATCCCCATTCCCTATCCCCAACTCTAGCCGTCCCCATTCCCATTCCCTATCCCCCAACACTGTCGTCCCCATTCCGTCTGCCCAAGACAGTCCGTCCACATTCCCTATCCCCCAACACTGTCCTTCCCCATTCCCCTTCCCTATCCCCCAACACTGCTCGTCCGCATTCCCATTCCCTCTCCCCCAACACTGTCCGTCCCCATTCCCATTCCCTCTCCCCCAACACTGCCCGTCCCCATTCCCCTTCCCTCTCCCCCAAAACTGTCTGTCCCCATTCCCATTCCCTCTCCCCCAACACTGTCTGTCCCCTTTCCCCTTCCCTCTCCCCCAACACTGTCCATCCCCAATCCCTATCCCCAAACACTGTCCGTCCCTATTCCCCTTCCCTATCCCCAAACACTGTCCATCCCCATTCCCTATCCCCAAACACTGTCCGTCCCCATTCCACTTCCCTCTCCCCCAACACTGCCCGTCCCCATTCCCATTCCCTCTCCCCCAACACTGTCCATCCCCATTCCCTCTCCCCCAAAACTGTCCGTCCGCATTCCCATTCCCGATCCCCAAACACTGTCCGTCCCCATTCCCATTCCCTCTCCCCAACACTGTCCATCCCCATTCCCATTCCCTCTCCCCCAACACTGCTCGTCCGCATTCACATTCCCTATCCCCCAACACAGTCCATCCCCATTCCCTATCCCCAACTCTAGCCGTCCCCATTCCCATTCCCTATCCCCCAACACTGTCGTCCCCATTCCGTCTGCCCAAGACAGTCCGTCCACATTCCCTATCCCCCAACACTGTCCTTCCCCATTCCCCTTCCCTATCCCCCAACACTGCTCGTCCGCATTCCCATTCCCTCTCCCCCAACACTGTCCGTCCCCATTCCCATTCCCTCTCCCCCAACACTGCCCGTCCCCATTCCCCTTCCCTCTCCCCCAAAACTGTCTGTCCCCATTCCCATTCCCTCTCCCCCAACACTGTCCGTCCCCATTCCCCTTCCCTCTCCCCCAACACACTCCGTCCCCATTTCCCTTCCCTCTCCCCCAACACTGTCCATCCCCATTCCCCATCCCCAAACACTGTCCGTCCCCATTCCCCTTCCCTATCCCCAAACACTGTCCGTCCCCATTCCCCTTACCTCTCCCCCAACACTCTCCGTCCCCATTTCCCTTCCGTCTCCCCCAACACTGTCCATCCCCATTCCCCTTCCCTCTGCCCCAACACTGTCCGTCCCCATTCCCCTTCCCTCTGCCCCAACACTCTCCGTCCCCATTTCCCTTCCCTCTCCCCCAACACTGTCCGTCCCCATTCCCCTTCCCTCTCCCCCAACACTCTCCGACCCCATTCCCCTTCCCTCTCCTCCAACACTGTCCGTCCGCATTCCCATTCCCGATCCCCAACCACTGTCCGTCCCCATTCCCCTTCCCTCTCCCCCAACACTGCCCATCCCCATTCCCCTTCCCTCTCCCCCAACACTGCCCGTCCCCATTCCCCCTTCCTCTCCCCCAACACTGTCCGTCCCCATTCCCCTTCCCTCTCCCCCAACACTGTCCGTCCGCATTCCCATTCCCGATCCCCAACCACTGTCCGTCCCCATTCCCATTCCCTATCCCCCAACACTGTGCATCCCCATTCCCTATCCCCAACTCTATCCGTCCCCATTCCCATTCCCTTTCTCCCAACACTGTCGTCCCCATTCCCTCTGCCCAACACTGTCCGTCCGCATTCCCATTCCCGATCCCCAAGCACTGTCCATCCACATTCCCCTTCCCTCTACCCCAACACTGTCTGTCCTCATTTCCATTCCCTCTCCCCCAACACTGTCCATTTCCATTCCCTATCCCCAAACACTGTCCGTCCGCAATCCCATTTCAGATCCCCAAGCACTGTCCGTCCCCATTCTCATTCCATAACCCACAACACTGTCCATCCCCATTCCCTCTGCCCAACACAGTCCGTCCCCATTCCCTCTCCCCCAACACAGTCCGTCCCCATTCCCAATCCCCCAAGACTGTCCATCCACATTCCCATTCCCTATCCCCCAACACTGCCCGTCCCCATTCCCTCTCCCCCAACACTGTCCGTCCCCATTCCCTATCCCCCAAGACTGTCCATCCCCATTCCCATTCCCTATTCCCCAACACTGTCCATCCCCATTCCGATTCCCCCTCCCCCAACACTGCCCGTCCCCATTTTCCTCCCCTCTCCCCCAACACTGTCCGTCCCCATTCCCATTCCCTCTCCCCCAACACTGTCCATCCCCATTCCCTCTCCCCCAACACTGTCCGTCCGCATTCCCTCTCCCGCAACACTGTCCGTCCCCATTCCCTATCCCCCAAAACTGTCCGTCCCCATTGCGTATTCCCCAACACTGCCCGTCCCCATTCCCCTTCCCTCTCCCCCAACACTGTCCGTCCCCATTCTCCTTCCCTCTCCCCCAACACTCTCCGTCCCCATTCCCCTTCCTTCTCCCCCAACACTGTCCGTCCCCATTCCCCTTCTTCTCCCCAACACTGTCTGTCCTCATTCCCATCCCCTCTCCGCCAACACTGTCCATCCTCATTCCCATTCCCTCTCCCACAACAATGTCCATCCTCATTCCCATGCCCTCTCCCCCAACACTGTCCGTCCGCATTCCCATTCCCGATCCCCAACCACTGTCCGTCCCCATTCCCTCTCCCCCAACACTGTCCATCCTCATTCCCTATCCCCCAACACTGTCCGCCCGCATTCCCATTTCCGATCCCCAAGCACTGTCCGTCCCCATTCCCCTTCCCTCTCTCCCAACACTGTCCATCCTCATTCCCTATCCCCAAACACTGTCCGTCCCCATTCCCTCTCCCCCAACACTGTCCATCCTCATTCCCTATCCCCCAACACTGTCAGCCCGCATTCCCATTTCCGATCCCCAAGCACTGTCCGTCCCCATTCCCTCTGCCCAACACAGTGCGTCCCCATTCCCTCTCCCCCCACACAGTCCGTCCCCATTCCCAATCCCCCAAGACTGTCCGTCCACATTCCCATTCCCTATCCCCCAACACTGTCCTTCCCCATTCCCATTCCCTCTCCCCCAACACTGTCCGTCCCCATTCCCTATCCCCCAAGACTGTCCATCCCCATTCCCTATTCCCCAACACTGTCCATCCCCATTCCGATCCCCCTCCCCCAACACTGCCCGTCCCCATTTCCCTCCCCTCTCCCCCAACACTGTCCGTCCCATTCCCATTCCCGATCCCCAAACACTGTCCGTCCCCATTCCCATTCCCTCTCCCCCAACACTGTCCATCCTCATTCCCTATCCCCCAACACTGTCCGCCCGCATTCCCATTTCCGATCCCCAAGCACTGTCCGTCCCCATTCTCATTCCCTATCCCCCAACAATGTCCATCCCCATTCCCTATCCCCAACTCTATCCGTCCCCATTCCCATTCCCTATCGCCCAACACTGTCGTCCCCATTCCCTCTGCCCAACACAGTCCGTCCCCATTCCCTCTCCTCCAACACAGTCCGTCCCCATTCCCAATCCCCCAAGACTGTCCGTCCACATTCCCATTCCCTATCCCCCAACACTGTCCTTCCCCATTCCCATTCCCTCTCCCCCAACACTGCCCGTCCCCATTCCCTCTCCCCCAACACTGTCCGTCCCCATTTCCTGTCCCCCAAGACTGTCCATCCCCATTCCGATTCCCCCTCCCCCAACACTGCCCGTCCCCATTTTCCTCCCCTCTCCCCCAACACTGTCCGTCCCATTCCCATTCCCGATCCCCAAACACTGTCCGTCCCCATTCCCATTCCCTCTCCCCCAACACTGTCCATCCCCATTCCCTCTCCCCCAACACTGTCCGTCCCCATTCCCATTCCCTCTCCCCCAACACTGTCCATCCCCATTCCCTCTCCCCCAACATTGTCCGTCCGCATTCCCTCTCCCGCAACACTGTCCGTCCCCATTCCCTATCCCCCAAAACTGTCCGTCCCCATTCCCTATTCCCCAACACTGTCCATCCCCATTCCCTCTCCCCCAACACTGCCCGTCCCCATTCCCCTTCCCTCTCCCCCAAAACAGTCCGTCCCCATTCCCCTTCCGTCTCCCCCAACACTTTCCGTCCCCATTCCCATTCCCTATCCCCCAACACTGTCCGTCCCAATTCCCTCTCCCCCAACACTGTCCGTCCCCATTCCCTCTTCGCCAAGACTGTCCGTCCCCATTCCCATTCCCTATTCCTCAACACTGTCCTTCCTCAACACTGTCCATCCCCATTCCCATTCCCTCTCCCCCAACACTGCCCGTCCCCATTCCCCTTCCCACTCCCCCAACACTGTCCGTCCCCATTCCCATTCCCTCTCCCCCAACACTGCCCGTCCCCATTCCCCTTCCCACTCCCCCAACACTGTCTGTCCCCATTCCCATTCCCTCTCATCCAACACTGTCCGTCCGCATTCCCATTCCCGATCCACAAGCACTGTCCGTCCCCATTCCCATTCCCTCTCCCCCAACACTGTCCATCCTCATTCCCTATCCCCCAACACTGTCCGTTCTCATTCCCTATCCCCCAACACTGTCCGTCCCCATTCCCATTCCCTCTCATTCAACACTGTCCGTCCGCATTCCCATTCCCGATCCACAAGCACTGTCCGTCCCCATTCCCATTCCCTCTCCCCCAACACTGTCCATCCTCATTCCCTATCCCCCAACACTGTCCGTCCTCATTCCCTATCCCCCAACACTGTCCGTCCCCATTCCCATTCCCTATCCCCCAACACTGTCCATCCTCATTCCCTATCCCCCAATACTGTCCGTCCGCATTCCCATTCCCGATCCACAAGCACTGTCCGTCCCCATTCCCATTCCCTCTCCCCCAACACTGTCCATCCTCATTCCCTATCCCCCAACACTGTCCGTCCTCATTCCCTATCCCCCAACACTGCCCGTCCCCATTCCCATTCCCTCTCCCCCAACACTGTCCATCCTCATTCCCTATCCCCCAACACTGTCCGTCCTCATTCCCTATCCCCCAACACTGTCCGTCCCCATTCCCATTCCCTATCCCCCAACACTGTCCATCCTCATTCCCTATCCCCCAACACTGTCCGTCCTCATTCCCGATCCCCAAGCACTGTCCGTCCCCATTCCCATTCCCTCTCCCCCAACACTGCCCATCCCCATTCCCCTTCCCTCTCCCCCAACACTGTCCGTCCTCATTCCCCTTCCCTCTCCCCCAACACTGCCCCTCCCCATTCCCCTTCCCTCTCCCCCAACACTGTCTGTCCTCATCCTCATTCCCTATCCCCAAACACAGTCCGTCCCCATTCCCTCTCCCCCAAAACTGTCCGTCCCCATTCCCCTTCCCTCTCCCCCAACACTCTCCGTCCCCATTTCCCTTCCCTCTCCCCCAACACTGTACGTCCCCATTCCCATTCCCTCTCCCCAAACACTGCCCGTCCCCATTCCCCTTCCCTCTCCCCCAACACTGTCCATCCTCATTCCCATTCGCTCTCCCCCAACACTGTCCATCCTCATTCCCATTCGCTCTCCCCCAACACTGCCCGTCCCCATTCCCCTTCCCTCTCCCCCAACACTGCCCGTCCCCATTCCCCTTCCCTCTCCCCCAACACTGTCCATCCTCATTCCCATTCGCTATCCCCCAACACTGCCCGTCCCCATTCCCCTTCCCTCTCCCCCAACACTGCCCGTCCCCATTCCCCTTCCCTCTCCCCCAACACTGCCCATCCCCATTCCCCTTCGCTCTCCCCCAACACTGCCCATCCCCATTCCCCTTCGCTCTTCCCCAACACTGTCTGTCCTCATTCCCATTCCCTCTCCGCCAACACTGTCCATCCTCATTCCCTATCCCCAAACACAGTCCGTCCCCATTCCCTCTCCCCCAAAACTGTCCGTCCCCATTCCCCTTCCCTCTCCCCCAACACTCTCCGTCCCCATTTCCCTTCCCTCTCCACCAACACTGCCCGTCCCCATTCCCCTTCCCTCTCCCCCAACACTGTCGATCCCCATTCCCATTCGCTCTCCCCCAACACTGCCCATCCCCATTCCCCTTTGCTCTCCCCCAACACTGCCCGTCCCCATTCCCCTTCCTCTCCCCCAACACTGTCGATCCCCATTCCCATTCGCTCTCCCCCAACACTGCCCGTCCCCATTCCCCTTCCCTCTCCCCCAACACTGTCCATCCCCATTCCCATTCGCTCTCCACCAACACTGTCCATCCCCATTACCTTTCCCCCAACACTGTCCATCCGCATTTCCCTTCCCTCTCCCCCAACACTGCCCATCCCCATTACCTTTCCCCCAACACTGTCCATCCGCATTTCCCTTCCCTCTCCCCCAACACTGCCCGTCCCCATTCCCCTTCCCTCTCCCCCAACACTGTCCATCCCCATTACCTTTCCCCCAACACTGTCCATCCGCATTTCCCTTCCCTCTCCCCCAACACTGTCTGTCCCCATTCCCCTTCCATCTCCCCCAACACTGTCCATCCCCATTCCGATTCGCTCTCCCCCAACACTGTCCATCCCCATTCCCATTCTCTCTCCCCAAAACTGTCCGTCCCCATTCCCCTTCCCTCTCCCCCAACACTGCCCGTCCCCATTCCCATTCCCTCTCCCCCAACACTGTCAATCCCCATTCCCATTCTCTCTCCCCCAACACTGTCCGTCCGCATTCACATTCCCTCTCCCCCAACACTGTCCATCCCCATTCCCTATCCCCAACTCTATCCGTCCCCATTCCCATTCCCCCAACACTGTCCATCCCCAATCCCTATCCACAACTCAATCCGTCCCCATTCCCATTCCCTATCCCCCAACACTGTCGTCCCCATTCCCTCTGCCCAACACAGTCCGTCCCCATTCCCTCTCCCCCAACACAGTCCGTCCCCATTCCCTCTCCCCCAACACTGCCCGTCCCCATTCCCCTTCCCTCTCCCCCAACACTGTCCGTCCACATTCCCCTTCCCTCTCCCCCAACACTGTCCGTCCCCATTCCCATTCCCCCAACACTGTCCATCACCATTCCCTAACCCAAACACTGTCCGTCCCCATTCCCCTTCGCTATCCCCAAACACTATCCATCCCCATTCCTTATCCCCAAACACTGTCCGTCCCCATTCCCCTTCCCTCTCCTCCAACACTGCCCCTCCCCATTCCTTCTCCCCCAACACTGTCCATCCCCATTCCCCTTCCCTATCCCCAAACACTTTCCGTCTCCATTCCCACTCCCCCAACACTGTCCATCCCGATTCCCATTCCCTCGCCCCCAACACTGTCCGTCCGCATTCCCATTCCTGATCCCCAAACACTGTCCGTCCCCATTCCCATTCCCTCTCCCCCAACACTGTCCATCCCCATTCCCTCTCACCAACACTGCCCGTCCCCATTCCCCTTCCCTCTCCCCCAACACTGTCCGTCCCCATTCCCCTTCCGTCTCCCCCAACACTGTCCGTCCCCATTCCCCTTCCCTCTCCCCCAACACAGCCCGTCCCCATTCCCCTTCCATCTCCCCCAACATTCTCCGTCCCCATTTCCCTTCCCTCTCCCCCAACACTGCCCATCCCCTTCCCTCTCCCCCAACACTGTCTGTCCCCATTCCCATTCCCTCTCCCCCAACACTGTCCATCCCCATTCCCATTCTCTCTCCCAAACACTGTCCGTCCCCATTCCCCTTCCCTATCGCCAAACACTGTCCATCCCCATTCCCTCTCCCCCAACACTGTCCATCCCCATTCCGATTCGCTCTCCCCCAACACTGCCCGTCCCCATTCCCCTTCCCTCTCCCCCAACACTGTCTGTCCCCATTCCCATTCCCTCTCCCCCAACACTGTCCATCCCCATTCCCATTCTCTCTCCCAAACACTGTCCGTCCCCATTCCCCTTCCCTATCGCCAAACACTGTCCATCCCCATTCCCTATCCCCAAACACTGTCCGTCCCCATCCCCCTTCCCTCTCCCCCAACACTGCCCGTCCCCATTCCCATTCCCTCTCCCCCAACGCTGTCCATCCCCATTCCCATTCCCTCTCCCCAAACACTGCCCGTCCGCATTCACAATCCCTCTCCCGCAACACTGTCCATCCCCAATCCCAATCCCCAACTCTATCCGTCCCCATTCCCATTCCCCCAACACTGTCCATCCCCAATCCCTATCCCCAACTCTATCCGTCCCCATTCCCTATCCCCCAACACTGTCGTCCCCATTCCGTCTGCCCAACACAGTCCGTCCCCATTCCCTCTCCCCCAACACAGTCCGTCCCCATTCCCAATGCCCCAACACTGTACGTCCCCATTCCTATTCCCTATCCCCCAACACTGTCCTTCCCCATTCCCAATCCCCCAACACTAACCGTCCCATTCCCTCTCCCCCAAGACTGTCCGTCCCCATTCCCCTTCCGTCTCCCCCAACACTGTCCGTCCCCATTCCCCTTCCCTCTCCCCCAACACTGCCCGTCCCGATACCCCTTCCCTCTCCCCCAACACTTTCCGTCCCCATTCCCCTTCCCTCTCCCCCAACACTGCCCGTCCCCATACCCCTTCCCTCTCCCCCAACACTGTCCGTCCCCATTCCCTTACCCTCTCCCCCAACACTGCCCGTCCCCATTCCCTATCCCCCAAGACTGTCCGTCCCCATTCCCTATTCCCCAACACTGTCCATCCCCATTCCCCTTCCCTCTCCCCCAACACTCTCCGTCCCCATTCCCATTCCCTCTCCCCCAACACTGTCCGGCCCCATTCCCTATCCCCCAAGACTGTCCGTCCCCATTCCCATTCCCTGTTCCGCAACAATGTCCACCCCCATTCCCATTCTGCCCGTCCAAATTCTCCTTCCCTCTCCCCCAACACTCTCCGTCCTCATTCCCCTTCCCTCTCACCCAACACTGTCCGTCCCCATTCCCTCTTCCCCCAACACTGTCCATCCTCATTCCCATTCCCTCTCCACCAACACTGTCTGTCCCCATTCCCTCTCCACCAACACTGTCTGTCCCCATTCCCTCTCCCCAAACACTGTCCGACCCATTCCCTCTCCCCCAGCACTGTCCATCTTCATTCCCATTCCCTCTCCCCCAACACTGGCCGTCCGCATTCCCATTCCCGATCCCCAAACACAGTCCGTCCCCATTCCCATTCCCTCTCCCCCAACACTGTCTGTCCCCATTCCCATTCCCTCTCCCCCAGCACTGTCCATCTTCATTCCCATTCCCTCTCCCCCAACACTGTCCGTCCGCATTCCCATTCCCTCTCCCCCAACACTGTCTGTCCCCATTCCCTCTCCCCCAACACTGTCCGACCCATTCCCTCTCCCCAAGCACTGTCCGTCCCCATTCCCATTCCCTCTCCCCCAACACTGTCCGTCCGCATTCCCATTCCCTATCCCCAAACACTGTCCGTCCCCATTCCCTATCCCCTAACACTGTCCGCCCGCATTCCCATTTCCGATCCTCTAACACTGTCCGCCCGCATTCCCATTTCCGATCCTCTAACACTGTCCGCCCGCATTCTCATTCCCTATCCCCCAACACTGTCCATCCCCATTCCCTATCCCCAACTCTATCCGTCCCCATTCTCATTCCCTATCCCCCAACACTGTCCATCCCCATTCCCTATCCCCAACTCTATCCGTCCCCATTCCCATTCCCTATCGCCCAACACTGTCGTCCCCATTCCCTCTGCCCAACACAGTCCGTCCCCATTCCCTCTCCCCCAACACAGTCCGTCCCCATTCCCTCTCCCCCAACACTGTCCTTCCCCATTCCCATTCCCTATCCCCCAACACTGCCCGTCCCCATTCCCTCTGCCCAACACAGTCCGTCCCCATTCCCTCTCCCCCAACACAGTCCGTCCCCATTCCCAATCCCCCAACACTGTCCGTCCACATTCCCATTCCCTCTCCCCCAACACAGTCCGTCCCCATTCCCTCTCCCCCAACACAGTCCGTCCCCATTCCCAATCCCCCAACACTGTCCGTCCCCATTCCAATTCCCCCTCCCCCAACACTGCCCGTCCCCATTCCCATTCCCGATCCCCAAACACTGTCCGTCCCCATTCCCATTCCCTCTCCCCCAACACTGTCCATTCCCATTCCCTCTCCCACAACACTGCCCCTTCCCATTCCCATTCCTTCTACCCCAACACTGTCCATCCCCATTCCCCTTCCCTATCCCCAAACACTGTCCGTCCCCATTCCCCCAACACTGTCCATCCCGATTCCCATTCCCTCGCCCCCAACACTGTCCGTCCGCATTCCCATTCCCGATCCCCAAACACTGTCCGTCCCCATTCCCATTCCCTCTCCCCCAACACTGTCTGTCCCCATTCCCATTCCCTCTCCCCCTACACTGTCCATCCCCATTCTCTCTCCCAAAACACTGTCCGTCCCCATTCCCCTTCCCTCTCCCCCAACACTGCCCGTCCCCATTCCCATTCTCTCTCCCCCAACACTGTCCGTCCGCATTCACATTCCCCCTCCCCCAACACTGTCCATCCCCATTCCCTATCCCCAACTCTATCTGTCCCCATTCCCATTCCCTATCCCCCAACACTGTCGTCCCCATTCCCTCTCCCCCAACACAGTCCGTCCCCATTCCCAATCCCCCAACACTGTACGTCCCCATTCCTATTCCCTATCCCCCAACACTGTTCTTCCCCATTCCCAAACCCCCAACACTGTCCGTCCCCATTCCCCTTCCCTCTCCCCCAACACTGCCCGTCCCCATTCCCCTTCCCTCTCCCCCAACACTGCCCGTCCCCATACCCCTTCCCTCTCCCCAACACTGTCCGTCCCCATTCCCCTACCCTCTCCCCCAACACTGCCCGTCACCATTCCCTATCCCCCAAGACTGTCGGTCCCCATTCCCTATCCCCCAAGACTGTCCGTCCCCATTCCCATTCCCTATTCCCTAACACTGTCCATCCCCATTCCCCTTCCCTCTCCCCCAACACTCTCCGTCCCCATTCCCCCTCCCTCTCCCCCAACACTGCCAGTCCCCATTCCCATTCCCTCTCCCCCAACGCTGTCCATCCCCATTCCCTCACCCCCAACACTGTCCATCGCCATTCTCTCTCCCCCAACACTGTCCGTCCGCATTCCCTATCCCCAACTCTATCCGTCCCCATTCCCATTCCCCCAACACTGTCCATCCCCAATCCCTATCCCCAACTCTATCCGTCCCCATTCCCATTCCCTATCCCCCAACACTGTCGTCCCCATTCCCTCTGCCCAACACAGTCCGTCCCCATTCCCTCTACCCCATCACAGTCCGTCCCCATTCCCAATCCCCCAACACTGTCCGTCCCCATTCCTATTCCCTATCCCCTAGACTGTCCTTCCCCATTCCCAATCCCCCAACACTAACCGTCCCCATTCCCTCTCCCCCAAGACTGTCCGTCCCCATTCCCCTTCCCTCTCCCCCAACACTGCCCATCCCCATTCCCCTTCCCTCTCCCCCAACACAGCCCGTCCCCAGTCCCCTTCCATCTCCCCCAACACTGTCCATCCCCATTCCCTCTCTCCCAAAACACTGTCGGTCCCCATTCCCCTTCCCTATCGCCAAACACTGTCCATCCCCATTTCCTATCCCCAAACACTCTCCGTCCCCATTTCCCTTCCCTCTCCCCCAACACTGTCTGTCCCCATTCCCATTCCCTCAACCCCAACACTGCCCGTCCCCATTCCCATTCTCTCTCTCCCAAAACACTGTCCGTCCCCATTCCCCTTCCCTATCGCCAAACACTGTCCATCCCCATTTCCTATCCCCAAACACTGTCCGTCCCCATTCCCCTTCCCTCTCCCCCAACACTGCCCGTCCCCATTCCCATTCCCTCTCCCCCAAAGCTGTCCATCCCCATTCCCTCTCCCCCAACACTGTCCATCCCCATTCCCATTCTCTCTCCCCCAACACTGTCCGTCCGCATTCACATTCCCCCTCCCCCAACACTGTCCATCCCCATTCCCTATCCCCAACTCTATCCGTCCCCATTCCCATTCCCCCAACACTGTCCATCCCCAATCCCTATCCCCAACTCTATCCGTCCCCATTCCCATTCCCTATCCCCCAACACTGTCGTCCCCATTCCCTCTGCCCAACACAGTCCGTCCCCACTCCCTCTCCCCCAACACAGTCCTTCCCCATTCCCAATCCCCCAACACTGTCCGTCCCCATTCCTATTCCCTATCCCCCAACACTGTCCTTCCCCATTCCCAAATCCCCAACACTGCCCGTCCCCATACCCCTTCCCTCTCCCCCAACACTGCCCGTCCCCATACCGCTTCCCTCTCTCCCAACACTGCCCGTCCCCATTCCCTATCCCCCAAGACTGTCCGTCCCCATTCCCATTCCCTATTCCCCAACACTGTCCATCCCCATTCCCCTTCGCTCTCCCCCAACACTCTCCGTCCCCATTCCCCTTCCCTCTCCCCCAACACTGCCCGTCCCCATTCCCATTCCCTCTCCCCCAACACTGTCCATCCCCATTCCCATTCCCTCTCCCCCAACACTGTCCATCCCCATTCTCTCTCCCCCAACACTGTCCGTCCGCATTCACATTCCCTCTCCCGCAACACTGTCCATCCCCATTCCCTATCCCCAACTCTATCCGTCCCCATTCCCCCAACACTGTCCATCCCCAATCCCTATCCCCAACTCTATCCGTCCCCATTCCCATTCCCTATCCCCCAACACTGTCGTCCCCATTCCCTCTGCCCAACACAGTCCGTCCCCATTCCCAATCCCCCAACACTGTCCGTCCCCATTCCTATTCCCTATCCCCCAACACTGTCCTTCCCCATTCCCAATCCCCCAACACTAACCGTCCCCATTCCCTCTCCCCCAAGACTGTCCGTCCCCATTCCCCTTCCGTCTCCCCCAACACTGTCCGTCCCCATTCCCCTTCCCTCTCCCCCAACACTTTCCGTCCCCATTCCCCTTCCCTCTCCCCCAACACTGCCCGTTCCCATACCCCTTCCCTCTCCCCCAACACTTTCCATCCGCATTCCCCTTCCCTCTCCCCCAACACTGTCCGTCCCCATTCCCTATCCCCCAAGACTGTCCGTCCCCATTCCCTATTCCCCAACACTGTCCATCCCCATTCCCATTCCCTCTCCCCCAACACTGTCCGGCCCCATTCCCTATCCCCCAAGACTGTCCGTCCCCATTCCCATTCCCTGTTCCGCAACAATGTCCATCCCCATTCCCATTCCCTCTCCCCCAACACTGCCCGTCCAAATTCTCCTTCCCTCTCCCCCAACACTCTCCGTCCTCATTCCCCTTCCCTCTCCCCCAACACTGTCCGTCCCCATTCCCTCTTCCCCCAACACTGTCCATCCTCATTCCCATTCCCTCTCCCCCAACACTGTCTGTCCCCATTCCCTCTCCGACCCATTCCCTCTCCCCCAACACTGTCCATCCTCATTCCCATTCCCTCTCCCCCAACACTCTCCATCCCCATGCCCATTCCCTCTCCCCCAGCACTGTCCATCTTCATTCCCATTCCCTCTCCCCCAACACTGTCCGTCCCCATTCCCCTTCCCTCTCCCCCAACACTTTCCGTCCCCTTTCCCCTTCCCTCTCCCCCAACACTGCCCGTCCCCATACCCCTTCCCTCTCCCCCAACACTGCCCGTCCCCATACCCCTTCCCTCTCCCCCAACACGGTCCATCCTCATTCCCTATCCTCCAACACTGTCCGTCCGCATTCCCATTCCCGATCCCCAAGCACTGTCCGTCCCCATTCCCTCTCCCCAACACTGTCTGTCCCCATTCCCATTCCCTCTCCCCCAACACTGTCCATCCTCATTCCCTATCCCCCAACACTGTCCGTCCGCATTCCCGATCCCCAAGCACTGACCGTCCCCATTCCCATTCCCTTTCCCCCAACACTGTCCATCCCCATTCCCTATCCCCAACTCTCTCCGTCCCCATTCCCATTCCCTTTCCCCCAACACTGTCCTTCCCCATTCCCTGTCCCCTATCCCCCAACACTGTCCGTACCCATTCCCTCTCCCCCAACACTGTCCGTCCCCATTCCCTAACCCCCAACACAGCCCGTCCCCATTCCCAATCCCCCAAGACTGTCCGTCCCCATTCCCTATCCCCCAACACTGTCCTTCCCCATTCCCATTCCCTATCCCCCAACACTGTCCGTCCCCATTCCCTCTCCCCCAAGACTGTCCGTCCCCATTCCCTATCCCCCAAGACTGTCCGTCCCCATTCCCTATTCCCCAACACAGCCCGTCCCCATTCCCAATCCCCCAAGACTGTCCGTCCCCATTCCCTATCCCCCAACACTGTCCTTCCCCATTCCCATTCCCTCTCCCCCAACACTGCCCGTCCCCATTCCCCTTCACTCTCCCCCAACACTGTCCGTCCCCATTTCCATTCCCTCTCCCCCAACACTGTCCATCCGCATTCCCATTCCCGATCCCCAAGCACTGTCCGTCCCCATTCCCATTCCCTCTCCCCCAACACTGTCTGTCCACATTCCCATTCCCTCTCCCCCAACACTGTCCATCCCCATTCCCTCTCCCCCAACACTGTCCTTCCCCATTCCCATTCCCTATCCCCCAACACTGTCCGTCCCCATTCCCTATCCCCCAAGACTGTCCGTCCCCATTCCCTATTCCCCAACATTGTCAATCCCCATTCCCATTCCCTCTCCCCCAACACTGCCCGTCCCCATTCCCCTTCACTCTCCCCCAACACTGTCCGTCCCCATTCCCATTCCCTCTCCCCCAACACTGTCCATCCGCATTCCCATTCCCGATCCCCAAGCACTGTCCGTCCCCATTCCCATTCCCTCTCCCCCAACACTGTCTGTCCACATTCCCATTCCCTCTCCCCCAACACTGTCTGTCCTCATTCCCATTCCCTCTCTCCCCCAACACTGTCCATCCTCATTCCCATTCCCCCTCCCCCAACACTGTCCATCCTCATTCCCTCGCCCCCAACACTGTCCATCCTCATTCCCTCTCCCCCAACACTCTCCATCACATTCCCATTCCCTCTCCCCCAACACTCTCCATCCCCATTCGCATTCCCTCTCCCCCAACACTGTCCATCCTCATTCCCATTCCCTCTCCCCCAACACTGTCCGTCCCCATTCCCATTCCCTCTCCCCCAACACTGTCTGTCCCCATTCCCATTCCCTCTTCCCCCAACACTGTCCGTCCCCATTCCCATTCCCTCTCCCCCAACACTGTCCATCCCCATTCCCTCTCCCCCAGGACTGTCCATCCTCATTCCCTATCCCCCAACACTGTCCGTCCGCATTCCCATTCCCGATTCCCAAGCACTGTCCATCCCCATTCCCTATCCCCAACTCTCTCCGTCCCCATTCCCATTCCCTATCCCCCAACACTGTCGTCCCCATTCCCTCTGCCCCAACACAGCCCGTCCCCATTCCCAATCCCCCAAGACTGTCCGTCCCCATTCCCATAACCTATCCCCCAACACTGTCCGTCCGCATTCCCATTCCCGATCCCCAAGCACTGTCCGTCCCCATTCCCATTCCCTCTCCCCCAACACTGTCCATCCTCATTCCCTATCCCCCAACACTGTCCGTCCGCAATCCCATTCCCGATCCCCAAACACTGTCCGTCCCCATTCCCATTCCCTCTCCCCCAACACTGCCCGTCCCCATTCCCTATCCCGCAAGACTGTCCGTCCCCATTCCCTATTCCCCAACACTGTCCATCCCCATTCCCCTTCCCTCTCCCCAACACTCTCCGTCCCCATTCCCATTCCCTCTCCCCCAACACTCTCCGTCCCCATTCCCCTACCCTCTCCCCCAACACTGCCCATCCCCATTCCCTATCCCCCAAGACTGTCCGTCCCCATTCCCTATTCCCCAACACTGTCCATCCCCATTCACTTCCCTCTCCCCAACACTCTCCGTCCCCATTCCCATTCCCTATCCCCCAAGACTGTCCGTCCCCATTCCCATTCCCTGTTCCGCAACAATGTCCATCGCCATTCCCATTCCCTCTCCCCCAACACTGCCCGTCCAAATTCTCCTTCCCTCTCCCCCAACACTGTCCGTCCCCATTCCCTCTTCCCCCAACACTGTCTGTCCCCATTCCCTCTCCGACCCATTCCCTCTCCCCCAACACTGTCCATCCTCATTCCCATTCCCTCTCCCCCAACACTCTCCATCCCCATGCCCATTCCCTCTCCCCAGCACTGTCCATCTTCATTCCCATTCCCTCTCCCCCAACACTGTCCGTCCCCATTCCCCTTCCCTCTCCCCCAACACTTTCCGTCCCCATTCCCCTTCCCTCTCCCCCAACACTGCCCGTCCCCATACCCCTTCCCTCTCCCCCAACACTTTCCGTCCCCATTCCCCTTCCCTCTCCCCCAACACTGCCCGTCCCCATACCCCTTCCCTCTCCTCCAACACTGTCCGTCCGCATTCCCATTCCCGATCCCCAAGCACTGTCCGTCCCCATTCCCTCTCCCCAACACTGTCTGTCCCCATTCCCATTCCCTCTCCCCCAACACTGTCCATCCTCATTCCCTATCCCCCAACACTGTCCGTCCGCATTCCCGATCCCCAAGCACTGACCGTCCCCATTCCCATTCCCTTTCCCCCAACACTGTCCATCCCCATTCCCTATCCCCAACTCTCTCCGTCCCCATTCCCATTTCCTATCCCCCAACACTGTCCTTCCCCATTCCCTGTCCCCTATCCCCCAACACTGTCCGTACCCATTCCCTCTCCCCCAACACTGTCCGTCCGCATTCCCTAACCCCCAACACAGCCCGTCCCCATTCCCAATCCTCCAAGACTGTCCGTCCCCATTCCCATATCCTATCCCCCAACACTGTCCTTCCCCATTCCCATTCCCTATCCCCCAACACTGTCCATCCCCATTCCCTCTCCCCCAACAATGTCCGTCCCCATTCCCTATCCCCCAAGACTGTCCGTCCCCATTCCCTATTCCCCAACATTGTCAATCCCCATTCCCATTCCCTCTCCCCCAACACTGTCCGTCCCCATTCCCATTCCCTCTCCCCCAACACTGTCCATACGCATTCCCATTCCCGATCCCCAAGCACTGTCCGTCCCCATTCCCATTCCCTCTCCCCCAACACTGTCCATTCCCATTCCCTCTCTCCCCCAACACTGTCCATCCTCATTCCCATTCCATCTCCCCCAACACTGTCCATCCTCATTCCCATTCCCTCGCCCCCAACACTGTCCATCCTCATTCCCATTCCCTCTCCCCAACACTGCCTGTCCCCATTCCCATTCTCTCTCCCCCAACACTGTCCATCCTCATTCCCATTCCCTCTCCCCCAACACTGTCTGTCCCCATTCCCATTCCCTCTTCCCCCAACACTGTCCGTCCCCATTCCCATTCCCTCTCCCCCAACACTGTCCATCCCCATTCCCTCTCCCCCAGGACTGTCCATCCTCATTCCCTATCCCCCAACACTGTCCGTCCGCAATCCCATTCCCGATCCCCAAGCACTGTCCGTCCCCATTCCCTATCCCCAACTCTCTCCGTCCCCATTCCCATTCCCTATCCCCCAACACTGTCGTCCCCATTCCCTCTGCCCCAACACAGCCCGTCCCCATTCCCAATCCCCCAAGACTGTCCGTCCCCATTCCCATAACCTATCCCCCAACACTGTCCTTCCCCATTCCCATTCCCTATCCCCCAACACTGTCCGTCCCCATTCCCTCTCCCCCAACACTGTCCGTCCCCATTCCCTCTTCGCCAAGACTGTCCGTCCCCATTCCCATTCCCTATTCCTCAACACTGTCCTTCCTCAACACTGTCCATCCCCATTCCCATTCCCTCTCCCCCAACACTGCCCGTCCCCATTCCCCTTCCCACTCCCCCAACACTGTCCGTCCCCATTCCCATTCCCTCTCATCCAACACTGTCCGTCCGCATTCCCATTCCCGATCCCCAAGCACTGTCCGTCCCCATTCCCATTCCCTCTCCCCCAAAACTGTCCGTCCCCATTCCCCTTCCCTCTCCCCCAACACTCTCCGTCCCCATTCCCATTCCCTCTCCCCAAACACTGCCCGTCCCCATTCCCATTCCCTCTCCCCAAACACTGCCCGTCCCCATTCCCCTTCCCTCTCCCCCAACACTGTCCATCCCCATTCCCCTTCCCTCTCCCCCAACACTGCCCGTCCCCATTCCCCTTCCCTCTCCCCCAACACTGTCCATCCCCATTCCCCTTCCCTCTCCCCCAACACTGTCCATCCTCATTCCCCTTCCCTCTCCCCCAACACTGTCCATCCCCATTCCCCTTCCCTCTCCCCCAACACTGTCCATCCTCATTCCCATTCGCTCTCCCCCAACACTGCCCATCCCCATTCCCCTTCCCTCTCCCCCAACACGGTCCATCCCCATTCCCCTTCCCTCTCCCCCAACACTGTCCATCCTCATTCCCATTCGCTCTCCCCCAACACTGCCCATCCCCATTCCCATTCGCTCTCCCCCAACACTGCCCATCCGCATTCCCCTTCCCTCTCCCCCAAACACTGTCCATCCCCATTCCCTTTCCCCCAACACTGTCCGTCTGCATTTCCATTCCCGATCCCAAAGCACTGTCCGTCCCCATTCCCATTCCCCCAACACTGTCCATCCCCATTCCCTATCCCCAACTCTATCCGTCCCCATTCCCATTCCATATCCCCCAACACTGTCGTCCCCATTCCCTCTGCACAAAACCGTCCGTCCCCATTCCCTCTCCCCCAACACAGCCCGTCCCCATTCCCAATCCCCCAAGACTGTCCATCCTCATTCCCTATCCCCCAACACTGTCCGTCCCCATTCCCTATCCCCAACTCTCTCCGTCCCCATTCCCATTCCCTATCCCCCAACACTGTCGTCCCCATTCCCTCTGCCCCAACAAAGCCCGTCCCCATTCCCAATCCCCCAAGACTGTCCGTCCCCATTCCCATAACCTATCCCCCAACACTGTCCTTCCCCATTCCCATTCCCTATCCCCCAACACTGTCCGTCCCCATTGCCTCTCCCCCAACACTGTCCGTCCCCATTCCCTCTTCGCCAAGACTGTCCGTCCCCATTCCCATTCCCTATTCCTCAACACTGTCCTTCCTCAACACTGCCCGTCCCCATTCCCATTCCCTCTCCCCCAACACTGTCCGTCCCCATTCCCATTCCCTCTCATCCAACACTGTCCGTCCGCATTCCCATTCCCGATCCCCAAGCACTGTCCGTCCCCAATCCCATTCCCTCTCCCCCAACACTGTCCATCCCCATTCCCATTCCCTCTCCCCCAACACTGTCCGTCCGCAATCCCATTCCCTCTCCCCCAACACTGCCCATCCCCATTCCCCTTCCCTCTCCCCCAAGCACTGTCCGTCCCCATTCCCATTCCCTCTCCCCAAACACAGTCCGTCCCCATTCCCTCTCCCCCAAAACTGTCCGTCTCCATTCCCCTTCCCTCTCCCCCAACACTCTCCGTCCAGATTCCCCTTCCCTCTCCACCAACACTGTCTGTCCCCATTCCCAATTCCCCAACACTGTCCATCCCCATTCCCATTCCCTCTCCGCAACACTGCCCGTCCCCATTCCCCTTCCCTCTCCCCCAACACTGTCTGTCCCCATTCCCATTCCCTCTCCCCCAACACTGTCCATCCCCATTCCCCTTCCCTCTCCCCCAACACTGTCTGTCCCCATTCCCATTCCCTCTCCCCCAACACTGTCCATCCTCATTCCCATTCCCTCTCCCCCAACACTGTCCGTCCGCATTCCCATTCCCGATCCCCAAGCACTGTCCATCCCCATTCCCATTCCCTTTCCCCCAACACTGTCCATCCCCATTCCCTATCTCCCAACTCTATCCGTCCCCATTCCCATTCCCTATCCCCTAACACTGTCCGTCCCCATTCCCTCTCCCCCAACACTGTCCTTCCCCATTCGCGATCCCCCAAGACTGTCCGTCCCCATTCCCATTCCCTATTCCCCAACACTGTCCATCCCCATTCCCATTCCCTCTCCCCCAACGCTGCCCGTCCCCATTCCCCTTCCCTCTCCCCCAACACTGTCCATCCCCATTCCCTTTCCCCCAACACTGTCCGTCCGCATTTCCATTCCCGATCCCAAAGCACTGTCCGTCCCCATTCCCCCAACACTGTCCATCCCCATTCCCTATCCCCAACTCTATCCGTCCCCATTCCCATTCCATATCCCCCAACACTGTCGTCCCCATTCCCTCTGCACAACACAGTCCGTCCCCATTCCCTCTCCCCAACACAGCCCGTCCCCATTCCCAATCCCCCAAGACTGTCCGTCCCCATTCCCATATCCTATCCCCCAACACTGTCCTTCCCCATTCCCTATCCCCCAAGACTGTCCATCCCCATTCCCAATTCCCCAACACTGTCCATCCCCATTCCCATTCCCTCTCCCCAACACTGCCCGTCCCCATTCCCCTTCCCTCTCCCCCAACACTGTCTGTCCCCATTCCCATTCCCTCTCCCCCAACACTGTCCATCCCCATTCCCCTTCCCTCTCCCCCAACACTGTCTGTCCCTATTCCCATTCCCTCTCCCCCAACACTGTCCATCCTCATTCCCATTCCCTCTCCCCCAACACTGTCCGTCCGCATTCCCATTCCCGATCCCCAAGCACTGTCCATCCCCATTCCCATTCCCTTTCCCCCAACACTGTCCATCCCCATTCCCTATCTCCCAACTCTATCCGTCCCCATTCCCATTCCCTATCCCCTAACACTGTCCGTCCCCATTCCCTCTCCCCCAACACTGTCCTTCCCCATTCGCGATCCCCCAAGACTGTCCGTCCCCATTCCCATTCCCTATTCCCCAACACTGTCCATCCCCATTCCCCTTCCCTCTCCCCAACACTGTCCGTCCCCATTCCCCTTCCCTCTCCCCAACACTGTCCGTCCCCATTCCCTTCCGTCTCCCCCAACACTGTCCGTCCGCATTCCTATTCCCGATCCCAACCACTGTCCGTCCACATTCCCCTTCCCTCTCTCCCAACACGGTCTGTCCCCATTCCCATTCCCTCTCCCCCAACACTGTCCATCCTCATTCCCTATCCCCAAACACTGTCCGTCCCCATTCCCTCTCCCCCAACACTGTCCATCCTCATTCCCTATCCCCCAACACTGTCCGCCCGCATTCAGATTCCCGATCCCCAAGCACTGTCCGTCCCCATTCTCATTCCCTATCCCCCAACACTGTCCATCCCCATTCCTTATCCACAACTCTATCCGTCCCCATTCCCATTCCCTCTGCCCAACACAGTTCGTCCCCATTCCCTCTCCCCCAACACAGTCCGTCCCCATTCCCAATCCCCCAAGACTGTCCGTCCCCATTCCCATTCCCTATCCCCCAACACTGTCCATCCCCATTCCCATTCCCTCTCCCCCAACACTGCCCGTCCCCATTCCCCTTCCCTCTCCCCCAACACTGTCCGCCCCCATACCCCTCCGTCTCCCCCAACACTGTCCGTCCCCATTCCCCTTCCCCTCTCCCCCAACACTGCCCGTCCCCATTCCCCTTCCCTCTCCCCCAACACTGTCCGGTCCATTCCCCTTCCCTCTCCCCCAACACTGTCCATCCCCATTCCCTCTCCCCCAACACTGCCCGTCCCCATTCCCAGTCCCTCTCCCCCAACATTGTCCATCCCCATTCCCCTTCCCTATCCCCAAACACTGTCCGTCCCCATTCCCATTCCCTCTCCCCCAACACTGTCCGTCCCCATTCCCATTCCCTCGCCCCCAACACTGTCCGTCCCCATTCCCATTCCCTCGCCCCCAACACTGTCCGTCCGCATTCCCGATCCCCAAACACTGTCCGTCCCCATTCCCATTCCCTCTCCCCCAACACTGTCCTTCCCCATTCCCATTCCCTATCCCCCAACACTGTCCGTCCCCATTGCCTCTCCCCCAACACTGTCCGTCCCCATTCCCTCTTCGCCAAGACTGTCCGTCCCCATTCCCATTCCCTATTCCTCAACACTGTCCTTCCTCAACACTGCCCGTCCCCATTCCCATTCCCTCTCCCCCAACACTGTCCGTCCCCATTCCCATTCCCTCTCATCCAACACTGTCCGTCCGCATTCCCATTCCCGATCCCCAAGCACTGTCCGTCCCCAATCCCATTCCCTCTCCCCCAACACTGTCCATCCCCATTCCCATTCCCTCTCCCCCAACACTGTCCGTCCGCAATCCCATTCCCTCTCCCCCAACACTGCCCATCCCCATTCCCCTTCCCTCTCCCCCAAGCACTGTCCGTCCCCATTCCCATTCCCTCTCCCCAAACACAGTCCGTCCCCATTCCCTCTCCCCCAAAACTGTCCGTCTCCATTCCCCTTCCCTCTCCCCCAACACTCTCCGTCCAGATTCCCCTTCCCTCTCCACCAACACTGTCTGTCCCCATTCCCAATTCCCCAACACTGTCCATCCCCATTCCCATTCCCTCTCCGCAACACTGCCCGTCCCCATTCCCCTTCCCTCTCCCCCAACACTGTCTGTCCCCATTCCCATTCCCTCTCCCCCAACACTGTCCATCCCCATTCCCCTTCCCTCTCCCCCAACACTGTCTGTCCCCATTCCCATTCCCTCTCCCCCAACACTGTCCATCCTCATTCCCATTCCCTCTCCCCCAACACTGTCCGTCCGCATTCCCATTCCCGATCCCCAAGCACTGTCCATCCCCATTCCCATTCCCTTTCCCCCAACACTGTCCATCCCCATTCCCTATCTCCCAACTCTATCCGTCCCCATTCCCATTCCCTATCCCCTAACACTGTCCGTCCCCATTCCCTCTCCCCCAACACTGTCCTTCCCCATTCGCGATCCCCCAAGACTGTCCGTCCCCATTCCCATTCCCTATTCCCCAACACTGTCCATCCCCATTCCCATTCCCTCTCCCCCAACGCTGCCCGTCCCCATTCCCCTTCCCTCTCCCCCAACACTGTCCATCCCCATTCCCTTTCCCCCAACACTGTCCGTCCGCATTTCCATTCCCGATCCCAAAGCACTGTCCGTCCCCATTCCCCCAACACTGTCCATCCCCATTCCCTATCCCCAACTCTATCCGTCCCCATTCCCATTCCATATCCCCCAACACTGTCGTCCCCATTCCCTCTGCACAACACAGTCCGTCCCCATTCCCTCTCCCCAACACAGCCCGTCCCCATTCCCAATCCCCCAAGACTGTCCGTCCCCATTCCCATATCCTATCCCCCAACACTGTCCTTCCCCATTCCCTATCCCCCAAGACTGTCCATCCCCATTCCCAATTCCCCAACACTGTCCATCCCCATTCCCATTCCCTCTCCCCAACACTGCCCGTCCCCATTCCCCTTCCCTCTCCCCCAACACTGTCTGTCCCCATTCCCATTCCCTCTCCCCCAACACTGTCCATCCCCATTCCCCTTCCCTCTCCCCCAACACTGTCTGTCCCTATTCCCATTCCCTCTCCCCCAACACTGTCCATCCTCATTCCCATTCCCTCTCCCCCAACACTGTCCGTCCGCATTCCCATTCCCGATCCCCAAGCACTGTCCATCCCCATTCCCATTCCCTTTCCCCCAACACTGTCCATCCCCATTCCCTATCTCCCAACTCTATCCGTCCCCATTCCCATTCCCTATCCCCTAACACTGTCCGTCCCCATTCCCTCTCCCCCAACACTGTCCTTCCCCATTCGCGATCCCCCAAGACTGTCCGTCCCCATTCCCATTCCCTATTCCCCAACACTGTCCATCCCCATTCCCCTTCCCTCTCCCCAACACTGTCCGTCCCCATTCCCCTTCCCTCTCCCCAACACTGTCCGTCCCCATTCCCTTCCGTCTCCCCCAACACTGTCCGTCCGCATTCCTATTCCCGATCCCAACCACTGTCCGTCCACATTCCCCTTCCCTCTCTCCCAACACGGTCTGTCCCCATTCCCATTCCCTCTCCCCCAACACTGTCCATCCTCATTCCCTATCCCCAAACACTGTCCGTCCCCATTCCCTCTCCCCCAACACTGTCCATCCTCATTCCCTATCCCCCAACACTGTCCGCCCGCATTCAGATTCCCGATCCCCAAGCACTGTCCGTCCCCATTCTCATTCCCTATCCCCCAACACTGTCCATCCCCATTCCCTATCCACAACTCTATCCGTCCCCATTCCCATTCCCTCTGCCCAACACAGTTCGTCCCCATTCCCTCTCCCCCAACACAGTCCGTCCCCATTCCCAATCCCCCAAGACTGTCCGTCCCCATTCCCATTCCCTATCCCCCAACACTGTCCATCCCCATTCCCATTCCCTCTCCCCCAACACTGCCCGTCCCCATTCCCCTTCCCTCTCCCCCAACACTGTCCGCCCCCATACCCCTCCGTCTCCCCCAACACTGTCCGTCCCCATTCCCCTTCCCCTCTCCCCCAACACTGCCCGTCCCCATTCCCCTTCCCTCTCCCCCAACACTGTCCGGTCCATTCCCCTTCCCTCTCCCCCAACACTGTCCATCCCCATTCCCTCTCCCCCAACACTGCCCGTCCCCATTCCCAGTCCCTCTCCCCCAACATTGTCCATCCCCATTCCCCTTCCCTATCCCCAAACACTGTCCGTCCCCATTCCCATTCCCTCTCCCCCAACACTGTCCGTCCCCATTCCCATTCCCTCGCCCCCAACACTGTCCGTCCGCATTCCCGATCCCCAAACACTGTCCGTCCCCATTCCCATTCCCTCTCCCCCAACACTGTCCATCCCCATTCCCTCTCTCCCAACACTGTCCGTCCGCATTCACATTCCCTATCCCCCCAACACTGTCCATCCCCATTCCCTATCCCCAACTCTATCCGTCCCCATTCCCATTCCCTATCCCCCAACACTGTCGTCCCCATTCCCTCTGCCCAATACAGTCCGTCCCCATTCCCTCTCCCCCAACCCAGTCCATCCCCATTCCCAATCCCCCAACACTGTCCGTCCCCATTCCTATTCCCTATCCCCCAACACTGTCCATCCCCATTCCCTCTCCCCCAACACTGTCCGTCCCCATTCCCCTTCCGTCTCCCCCAACACTGTCCGTCCCCATTCCCTCTCCCCAACCCAGTCAATCCCCATTCCCAATCCCCCAACACTGTCCGTCCCCATTCCTATTCCCTATCCCCCAACACTGTCCGTCCCCATTCCCTCTCCCCAACACTGTCCGTCCCCATTCCCCTTCCCTCTCCCCCAACACTGCCCATCCCCATTCCCCTTCCCTCTCCCCCAACACTGTCCGTCCCCATTCCCCTTCGCTCTCCCCCAACACTGTCCGTCCGCATTCCCATTCCATCTCCCCAACACTGTCTGTCCCCATTCCCATTCCCTCTCCCCCAACACTGTCCGTCCCCATTCCCATTCCCTCTTCCCAAACACAGTCCATCCTTATTCCTATTCCCTCTCCCCCAACACTCTCCATCCACATTCCCTCTACCCCAACACTGTCCGTCCGCATTCCCATTCCCTCTCCCCCAACACAGTCTGTCCCCATTCCCATTCCCTCTCCCCCAACACTGTCCATCCCCATTCCCCTTACCTCTCCCCCAATACTGTCTGTCCCCATTCCCATTCCCTCTCCCCCAACACTGTCCGTCCGCATTCCCATTCCCGATCCCCAAGCACTGTCCGTCCCCATTCCCATTCCCTATCCCCAACACTGTCCATCCCCATTCCCATTCCCTCTCCCCCAACACAGTCCGTCCCCATTCCCAATCCCCCAAGACTGTCCGTCCCCATTCCCATTCCCTATCCCCCAACACTGTCCTTCCCCATTCCCATTTCCTATTCCCCAACACTGTCCATCCGTCCCCATTCCCTATCCCACAGGACTGTGTGTCCCCATTCCCATTCCCTATTCCCCAACACTCTCCATCCCCATTCCATTTCCCTCTCCCCCAACACTGTCCTTCCCCATTCCCATTCCCTATCCCCCAACACTGTCCGTCCCCATTCCATCTCCTCAACACTGTCTGTCCCCATTCCCTATCCCCCAACACTGTCCATCCCCATTCCCCTCCCTCTCCCCCAACACTGTCCGTCCCCATTCCACCTCCCCAACACTGTCTGTCCCCATTCCCTATCTCCCAAGACTGTCCGTCCCCATTCCCATTCCCTATTCCGCAACACTGACCATCCCCATTCCCATTCCCTCTCCCCTAACACTGCCCGTCCCCATTCTCCTTCCCTCTCCCCCAACACTGTCCCTCCCCATTCCCTTCCGTCTCCCCCAACATTGTCCGTCCCCATTCCCCTTCCCTCTCCCCCAACACTGTCTGTCCCCATTCCCCTTCCCTCTCCCCCAACACTGTCCGTCCCCATTCCATCTCCCCAACACTGTCTGTCCCCATTCCCTATCTCCCAAGACTGTCCGTCCCCATTCCCATTCCCTATTCCGCAACACTGACCATCCCCATTCTCCTTCCGTCTCCCCCAACACTGTCCGTCCCCATTCTCCTTCCCTCTCCCCTAACACTGCCCGTCCCCATTCTCCTTCCCTCTCCCCCAACACTGTCCGTCCCCATTCTCCTTCCCTCTCCCCAACACTGTCCGTCCCCATTCCCCTTCCCTCTCCCCCAACACTGCCCGTCCCCATTCCCCTTCCCTCTCCCCCAACACTGCCCATCCCCATTCCCCTTCCCTCTCCCCCAACACTGCCCATCCCCATTCCCCTTCCCTCTTCCCCAACACTCTCCATCCACATCCTCATTCCCTCTCCCCCAACAATGTCCGTCCGCATTCCCATTCCCGATCCCCAAGCACTGTCCGTCCCCATTCCCTATCCCCAACACTGTCCATCCCCATTCCCTATCCCCAACTCTATCCGTCCCCATTCCCATTCCCTCTCCCCCAACACAGTCCGTCCCCATTCCCAATCCCCCAAGACTGTCCGTCCCCATTCCCATTCCCTATCCCGCAACACTTTCCTTCCCCATTCCCATTCCCTCTCCCCCAACACAGTCCGTCCCCATTCCCTATCCCCCAAGACTGTGTGTCCCCATTCCCATTCCCTATTCCCCAACACTCTCCATCCCCATTCCATTTCCCTCTCCCCCAACACTGTCCTTCCCCATTCCCATTCCCTATCCCCCAACACTGTCCGTCCCCATTCCCTATCCCCCAAGACTGTCCGTCCCCATTCCCCTTCCCTCTCCCCCAACACTGTCCGTCCCCATTCCCTTCCGTCTCCCACAACACTGTCCGTCCCCATTCCCCTTCCCTCTCCCCCAACACTGCCCGTCCCCATTCCCCTTCCCTCTCCCCCAACACTGTCCGTCCCCATTCCTCTTCCCTCTCCCCGAACACACTCCGTCCCCATTCCCATTCCCTCTCCCCCAACACTGTCCATCCCCATTCCCTCTACCCCAACACGGTCTGCCCCCATTCCCTCTCTCCCAACACTGTCCGTCCCCATTCCCATTCCCTCTCCACCACCACTGTCCGTCCCCATTACCTCACCCCCAATACTGTCCGTCCCCATTCGCTATCCCCCAAGACTGTCCGACCCCATTCCCATTCCCTATTCCCCAACACTGTCCATCCCCATTCCCATTGCTTCTCCCCCAACACTGCCCGTCCCCATTCCCCTTCCCTCTCCCACAACACTGTCCGTCCCCATTCCCTTCCGTCTCCCCCAACACTGTCCGTCCCCATTCCCCTTCCCTCTCCCCCAACACTGCACGTCCCCATTCCCCTTCCCTCTCCCCCAACACTGTCCGTCCCCATTCCTCTTCCCTCTCCGCCAACACTCTCCGTCCCCATTCCCATTCCCTCTCCCCCAAAACTGTCCATCCCCATTATCTAGCCCCAAGACTGTCCGTCCCCATTCCCAATTCCGCAACACTGTCCATCCCCATTCCCTCTCCCCCAACACTGCCTGTCCCCATTCTCCTTCCCTCTCCCCCAAAACTGTGCGTCCCCATTACCCTTCCGTCTCTCCCAACACTGTCCGTCCCCATTCCCCTTCCCTCTCCCCCAACACTGTCCGTCCCTATTCCCCTTCTGTCTCCCCCAACACTGCCCGTCCCCATTCACCTTCCCTCTCCCCCAACACTGTCCGTCCCCATTCCCCTTCCCTCTCCCCCAACAATGCCCGTCCCCATGCCCCTTCCCTCTCCCCCAACACTGTCCGTCCCCATTCCCCTTCCCTCTCCCCCAACACTCTCCGTCCCCATTCCCATTCCCTCTCCCCCAACACTGCCCGTCCCCATTCTCCTTCCCTCTCCCCCAAAACTGTGCGTCCCCATTCCCCTTCCGTCTCCCCCAACACTGTCCGTCCCCATTCCCCTTCCCTCTCCCCCAACACTGTCCGTCCCCATTTCCCTTCCCTCTCCCCCAACACTGTCTGTCCCCATTCCCATTCCCTCTACCCCAACACTGTCCTTCCCCATTCCCATTCCCTCTACCCCAACACTGTCCATCCCCATTCCCATTCTATCTCCTCCAACACTGTCCGTCCCCATTCCCCTTCCCTCACCCCCAACACTCCCCGTCCCCATTTCCCTTCCCTCTCCCCCAACACTGCCCATCCCCATTCCCCTTCCCTCTCCCCCAACAGTGTCTATCCCCATTCCCATTCCCTCTCCCCCAACACTGCCCATCCCCATTCCCATTCCCTCTCCCCCAACACTGCCTGTCCCCATTCCCTCTTCCCCAACACTGTCCGTCCCCATTCCCCTTCCCTCTCCACCAACACTCACCGTCCCCATTTCCCTTCCCTCTCCCCCAACACTCTCCGTCCCAATTCCCCCTCCCTCTTCCCCAACACTGTCTGTCCCCATTCCCATTCCCTCTCCCCCAACACTGTCCATCCCCATTCCCATTCCCTCTCCCCCAACACTGTCCGTCCCCATTCCCATTCCCTATCCCTCAACATTGTCCGTCCCCATTCCCATTCCCTATCCCCCAACACTGTCCGTCCCCATTCCCATTGCCTATTCCCCAACACTGTCCGTCCCCATTCCCATTCCCTATCCCCAAACTCTGTCCGACCCATTCCAATTCCCTATCCCTCAACACTGTCCGTCCCCATTCCCTATCCCCCAACAGTGTCCGTCCCCATTCCCGTTCCCTATCCCCAAACTCTGTCCGTCCCCATTCCCTATCCCCAACTCTCTCCGTCCCCATTCCCATCCCTATCCCCCAACACTGTCGTCCCCATTCCCTCTGCCCAACACAGTCCGTCGCTATTCCCTCTCCCCCAACACTGCACGTCCCCATTCCCAATCCCCCAAGACTGTCCGTCCCCATTCCCATATCCTATCCCCAACACTGTCCTTCCCCATTCCCATTCCCTATCCGCCAACGCTGTCCGTCCCCATTCCCTTCCCTCTCCCCCAACACTCTCCGTCCCCATTTCCCTTCCCTCTCCCCCAACACTGCCCATCCCCATTCCCCTTCCCTCTCCCCCAACACTGTCTGTCCCCATTCCCATTCCCTCTACCCCAACACTGTCCATCCCCATTCCCTCTACCCCAACACTGTCCATCCCCATTCCCATTCTATCTCCTCCAACACTGTCCGTCCCCATTCCCCTTCCCTCACCCCCAACACTCCCCGTCCCCGTTCCCCTTCCCTCTCCCCCAACACTGCCCATCCCCATTCCCATTCCCTCTCCCCCAACACTGCCTGTCCCCATTCCCTCTTCCCCAACACTGTCCGTCCCCATTCCCCTTCCCTCTCCCCCAACACTCACCGTCCCCATTTCCCTTCCCTCTCCCCCAACACTCTCCGTCCCAATTCCCATTCCCTCTTCCCCAACACTGTCCGTCCCCATTCCCATTCCCTCTCCCCCAACACTGTCCGTCCCCATTCCCATTCCCTATCCCTCAACATTGTCCGTCCCCATTCCCATTCCCTATCCCCCAACACTGTCCGTCCCCATTCCCATTGCCTATTCCCCAACACTGTCCGTCCCCATTCCCATTCCCTATCCCCAAACTCTGTCCGACCCATTCCAATTCCCTATCCCTCAACACTGTCCGTCCCCATTCCCTATCCCCCAACAGTGTCCGTCCCCATTCCCGTTCCCTATCGCCAACTCTCTCCGTCCCCATTCCCATCCCTATCCCCCAACACTGTCGTCCCCATTCCCTCTGCCCAACACAGTCCGTCGCTATTCCCTCTCCCCCAACACAGCACGTCCCCATTCCCAATCCCCCAAGACTGTCCGTCCCCATTCCCATATCCTATCCCCAACACTGTCCTTCCCCATTCCCATTCCCTATCCGCCAACGCTGTCCGTCCCCATTCCCTTCCCTCTCCCCCAACACTCTCCGTCCCCATTTCCCTTCCCTCTCCCCCAACACTGCCCATCCCCATTCCCCTTCCCTCTCCCCCAACACTGTCTGTCCCCATTCCCATTCCCTCTACCCCAACACTGTCCATCCCCATTCCCATTCCCTCTACCCCAACACTGTCCATCCCCATTCCCATTCTATCTCCTCCAACACTGTCCGTCCCCATTCCCCTTCCCTCACCCCCAACACTCCCCGTCCCCATTCCCCTTCCCTCTCCCCCAACACTGCCCATCCCCATTCACCTTCCCTCTCCCCCAACACTGCCTGTCCCCATTCCCGCTTCCACAACACTGTCCGTCCCCATTCCCCTTCCCTCTCCACCAACACTCACCGTCCCCATTTCCCTTCCCTCTCCCCCAACACTCTCCGTCCCAATTCCCCTTCCCTCTTCCCCAACACTGTCTGTCCCCATTCCCATTCCCTCTCCCCCAACACTGTCCGTCCCCATTCCCATTGCCTAATCCCCAACACTGTCCGTCCCCATTCCCATTCCCTATCCCCAAACTCTGTCCGACCCATTCCAATTCCCTATCCCTCAACACTGTCCGTCCCCATTCCCTATCCCCCAACAGTGTCCGTCCCCATTCCCGTTCCCTATCCCCAAACTCTGTCCGTCCCCATTCCCTATCCCCAACTCACTCCGTCCCCATTCCCATCCCTATCCCCCAACACTGTCGTCCCCATTCCCTCTGCCCAACACAGTCCGTCCCTATTCCCTCTCCCCCAACACAGCACGTCCCCATTCCCAATCCCCCAAGACTGTCCGTCCCCATTCACATATCCTATCCCCCAACACTGTCCTTCCCCATTCCCATTCCCTATCCGCCAACGCTGTCCGTCCCCATTCCCTCTGCCCAACACAGTCCGTCCCCATTCCCAATCCCCCAAGACTGTCCGTCCCCATTCCCATATCCTATCCCCCAACACTGTCCTTCCCCATTCTCATTCCCTCTCCCCCAACACTGTCCGTCCCCATTCCCTCTCCCCCAACACTGTCCGTCCCCATTCCCTATCCCCCAAGACTGTCCATCCCCATTCCCAATTCCCCAACACTGTCCATCCCCATTCCCTCTCCCCCAACACTGCCCGTCCCCATTCCCCTTCCCTATCCCCCAACACTGTCCGTCCGCATTCCCATTCCCCATCCCCAAGCACTGTCCATCCCCATTCCCATTCCCTTTCCCCCAACACTGTCCATCCCCATTCCCTATCCCCAACTCTATCCGTCCCCATTCCCATTCCCGATCCCCCAACACTGTCCGTCCCCATTCCCTCTCCCCCAACACTGTCCTTCCCCATTCGCGATCCCCCAAGACTGTCCGTCCACATTCCCATTCCCTATTCCCCAACACTGTCCATCCCCATTCCCTCTCCCCCAACGCTGCCCGTCCCCATTCCCCTTCCCTCTCCCCAACACTGTCCGTCCCCATTCCCTTCCGTCTCCCCCAACACTGTCCATCCTCATTCCCTATCCCCAAACACTGTCCGTCCCCATTCCCCTTCCCTCTCCCCACACGGTCTGTCCCCATTGCCGTTTCCCTCTCCCCCAACACTGTCCATCCTCATTCCCTATCCACAAACACTGTCCGTCCCCATTCCCTCTCCCCCAACACTGTCCATCCTCATTCCCTATCCCCCAACACTGTCCGCCCGCATTCAGATTCCCGATCCCCAAGCACTGTCCATCCTCATTCCCTATCCCCAACACTGTCCATCCCCCTTCCCTATCCCTCAACATTGTCCATCCCCATTCCCTATCCCAAACTCTATCCGTCCCCATTCCCATTCCCTCTGCCCAACACAGTTCGTCCCCATTCCCTCTCCCCTAACACAGTCCGTCCCCATTCCCAATCCCCCAAGACTGTCCGTCCCCATTCCCATTCTATCTCCCCCAACACTGTCCATCCCCATTCCCTCTCCCCCAACACTGTCCATCCCCATTCCCATTCCCTCTCCCCCAACACTGCCCGTCCCCATTCCCATTCCCTCTCCCCCAACACTGCCCGTCCCCATTCCCATTCCCTCTCCCCCAACACTGCCCGTCCCCATTCCCCTTCCCTCTCCCCCAATACTGCCCGTCCCCATTCCCCTTCCCTCTCCCCCAACACTGTCCGTCCCCATTCCCTTTCCCTCTCCCCCACTGTCCATCCCCATTCCCTATCCCCAAACACTGTCCGTCCCCATTCCCCTTCCCTATCGCCAAACACTGTCCATCCCCATTCCCTATCCCCAAACACTGTCCGTCCCCATTTCCCTTCCCTCTTCCCCCAACACTGCCCGTCCCCATTCCCAGTCCCTCTCCCCCAACATTGTCCATCCCCATTCCCCTTCCCTATCCCCAAACACTGTCCGTCCCCATTCCCCTTCCCTCTCCCCCAACACTGTCCATCCTCATTCCCCTTCCCTCTCCCCCAACACTGTCCATCCCCATTCCCCTTCCCTCTCCCCCAACACTGTCCATCCTCATTCCCATTCGCTCTCCCCCAACACTGCCCATCCCCATTCCCCTTCCCTCTCCCCCAACACGGTCCATCCCCATTCCCCTTCCCTCTCCCCCAACACTGTCCATCCTCATTCCCATTCGCTCTCCCCCAACACTGCCCATCCCCATTCCCATTCGCTCTCCCCCAACACTGCCCATCCGCATTCCCCTTCCCTCTCCCCCAAACACTGTCCATCCCCATTCCCTTTCCCCCAACACTGTCCGTCTGCATTTCCATTCTCGATCCCAAAGCACTGTCCGTCCCCATTCCCATTCCCCCAACACTGTCCATCCCCATTCCCTATCCCCAACTCTATCCGTCCCCATTCCCATTCCATATCCCCCAACACTGTCGTCCCCATTCCCTCTGCACAACACCGTCCGTCCCCATTCCCTCTCCCCCAACACAGCCCGTCCCCATTCCCAATCCCCCAAGACTGTCCATCCTCATTCCCTATCCCCCAACACTGTCCGTCCCCATTCCCTATCCCCAACTCTCTCCGTCCCCATTCCCATTCCCTATCCCCCAACACTGTCGTCCCCATTCCCTCTGCCCCAACAAAGCCCGTCCCCATTCCCAATCCCCCAAGACTGTCCGTCCCCATTCCCATAACCTATCCCCCAACACTGTCCTTCCCCATTCCCATTCCCTATCCCCCAACACTGTCCGTCCCCATTGCCTCTCCCCCAACACTGTCCGTCCCCATTCCCTCTTCGCCAAGACTGTCCGTCCCCATTCCCATTCCCTATTCCTCAACACTGTCCTTCCTCAACACTGCCCGTCCCCATTCCCATTCCCTCTCCCCCAACACTGTCCGTCCCCATTCCCATTCCCTCTCATCCAACACTGTCCGTCCGCATTCCCATTCCCGATCCCCAAGCACTGTCCGTCCCCAATCCCATTCCCTCTCCCCCAACACTGTCCATTCCCATTCCCTCTCCCCCAACACTGTCCGTCCGCAATCCCATTCCCTCTCCCCCAACACTGCCCATCCCCATTCCCCTTCCCTCTCCCCCAAGCACTGTCCGTCCCCATTCCCATTCCCTCTCCCCAAACACAGTCCGTCCCCATTCCCTCTCCCCCAAAACTGTCCGTCTCCATTCCCCTTCCCTCTCCCCCAACACTCTCCGTCCAGATTCCCCTTCCCTCTCCACCAACACTGTCTGTCCCCATTCCCAATTCCCCAACACTGTCCATCCCCATTCCCATTCCCTCTCCGCAACACTGCCCGTCCCCATTCCCCTTCCCTCTCCCCCAACACTGTCTGTCCCCATTCCCATTCCCTCTCCCCCAACACTGTCCATCCCCATTCCCCTTCCCTCTCCCCCAACACTGTCTGTCCCCATTCCCATTCCCTCTCCCCCAACACTGTCCATCCTCATTCCCATTCCCTCTCCCCCAACACTGTCCGTCCGCATTCCCATTCCCGATCCCCAAGCACTGTCCATCCCCATTCCCATTCCCTTTCCCCCAACACTGTCCATCCCCATTCCCTATCTCCCAACTCTATCCGTCCCCATTCCCATTCCCTATCCCCTAACACTGTCCGTCCCCATTCCCTCTCCCCCAACACTGTCCTTCCCCATTCGCGATCCCCCAAGACTGTCCGTCCCCATTCCCATTCCCTATTCCCCAACACTGTCCATCCCCATTCCCATTCCCTCTCCCCCAACGCTGCCCGTCCCCATTCCCCTTCCCTCTCCCCCAACACTGTCCATCCCCATTCCCTTTCCCCCAACACTGTCCGTCCGCATTTCCATTCCCGATCCCAAAGCACTGTCCGTCCCCATTCCCCCAACACTGTCCATCCCCATTCCCTATCCCCAACTCTATCCGTCCCCATTCCCATTCCATATCCCCCAACACTGTCGTCCCCATTCCCTCTGCACAACACAGTCCGTCCCCATTCCCTCTCCCCAACACAGCCCGTCCCCATTCCCAATCCCCCAAGACTGTCCGTCCCCATTCCCATATCCTATCCCCCAACACTGTCCTTCCCCATTCCCTATCCCCCAAGACTGTCCATCCCCATTCCCAATTCCCCAACACTGTCCATCCCCATTCCCATTCCCTCTCCCCAACACTGCCCGTCCCCATTCCCCTTCCCTCTCCCCCAACACTGTCTGTCCCCATTCCCATTCCCTCTCCCCCAACACTGTCCATCCCCATTCCCCTTCCCTCTCCCCCAACACTGTCTGTCCCTATTCCCATTCCCTCTCCCCCAACACTGTCCATCCTCATTCCCATTCCCTCTCCCCCAACACTGTCCGTCCGCATTCCCATTCCCGATCCCCAAGCACTGTCCATCCCCATTCCCATTCCCTTTCCCCCAACACTGTCCATCCCCATTCCCTATCTCCCAACTCTATCCGTCCCCATTCCCATTCCCTATCCCCTAACACTGTCCGTCCCCATTCCCTCTCCCCCAACACTGTCCTTCCCCATTCGCGATCCCCCAAGACTGTCCGTCCCCATTCCCATTCTCTATTCCCCAACACTGTCCATCCCCATTCCCCTTCCCTCTCCCCAACACTGTCCGTCCCCATTCCCCTTCCCTCTCCCCAACACTGTCCGTCCCCATTCCCTTCCGTCTCCCCCAACACTGTCCGTCCGCATTCCTATTCCCGATCCCAACCACTGTCCGTCCACATTCCCCTTCCCTCTCTCCCAACACGGTCTGTCCCCATTCCCATTCCCTCTCCCCCAACACTGTCCATCCTCATTCCCTATCCCCAAACACTGTCCGTCCCCATTCCCTCTCCCCCAACACTGTCCATCCTCATTCCCTATCCCCCAACACTGTCCGCCCGCATTCAGATTCCCGATCCCCAAGCACTGTCCGTCCCCATTCTCATTCCCTATCCCCCAACACTGTCCATCCCCATTCCCTATCCACAACTCTATCCGTCCCCATTCCCATTCCCTCTGCCCAACACAGTTCGTCCCCATTCCCTCTCCCCCAACACAGTCCGTCCCCATTCCCAATCCCCCAAGACTGTCCGTCCCCATTCCCATTCCCTATCCCCCAACACTGTCCATCCCCATTCCCATTCCCTCTCCCCCAACACTGCCCGTCCCCATTCCCCTTCCCTCTCCCCCAACACTGTCCGCCCCCATACCCCTCCGTCTCCCCCAACACTGTCCGTCCCCATTCCCCTTCCCCTCTCCCCCAACACTGCCCGTCCCCATTCCCCTTCCCTCTCCCCCAACACTGTCCGGTCCATTCCCCTTCCCTCTCCCCCAACACTGTCCATCCCCATTCCCTCTCCCCCAACACTGCCCGTCCCCATTCCCAGTCCCTCTCCCCCAACATTGTCCATCCCCATTCCCCTTCCCTATCCCCAAACACTGTCCGTCCCCATTCCCATTCCCTCTCCCCCAACACTGTCCGTCCCCATTCCCATTCCCTCGCCCCCAACACTGTCCGTCCGCATTCCCGATCCCCAAACACTGTCCGTCCCCATTCCCATTCCCTCTCCCCCAACACTGTCCATCCCCATTCCCTCTCTCCCAACACTGTCCGTCCGCATTCACATTCCCTATCCCCCCAACACTGTCCATCCCCATTCCCTATCCCCAACTCTATCCGTCCCCATTCCCATTCCCTATCCCCCAACACTGTCGTCCCCATTCCCTCTGCCCAATACAGTCCGTCCCCATTCCCTCTCCCCCAACCCAGTCCATCCCCATTCCCAATCCCCCAACACTGTCCGTCCCCATTCCTATTCCCTATCCCCCAACACTGTCCATCCCCATTCCCTCTCCCCCAACACTGTCCGTCCCCATTCCCCTTCCGTCTCCCCCAACACTGTCCGTCCCCATTCCCTCTCCCCAACCCAGTCAATCCCCATTCCCAATCCCCCAACACTGTCCGTCCCCATTCCTATTCCCTATCCCCCAACACTGTCCGTCCCCATTCCCTCTCCCCAACACTGTCCGTCCCCATTCCCCTTCCCTCTCCCCCAACACTGCCCATCCCCATTCCCCTTCCCTCTCCCCCAACACTGTCCGTCCCCATTCCCCTTCGCTCTCCCCCAACACTGTCCGTCCGCATTCCCATTCCATCTCCCCAACACTGTCTGTCCCCATTCCCATTCCCTCTCCCCCAACACTGTCCGTCCCCATTCCCATTCCCTCTTCCCAAACACAGTCCATCCTTATTCCTATTCCCTCTCCCCCAACACTCTCCATCCACATTCCCTCTACCCCAACACTGTCCGTCCGCATTCCCATTCCCTCTCCCCCAACACAGTCTGTCCCCATTCCCATTCCCTCTCCCCCAACACTGTCCATCCCCATTCCCCTTACCTCTCCCCCAATACTGTCTGTCCCCATTCCCATTCCCTCTCCCCCAACACTGTCCGTCCGCATTCCCATTCCCGATCCCCAAGCACTGTCCGTCCCCATTCCCATTCCCTATCCCCAACACTGTCCATCCCCATTCCCATTCCCTCTCCCCCAACACAGTCCGTCCCCATTCCCAATCCCCCAAGACTGTCCGTCCCCATTCCCATTCCCTATCCCCCAACACTGTCCTTCCCCATTCCCATTTCCTATTCCCCAACACTGTCCATCCGTCCCCATTCCCTATCCCACAGGACTGTGTGTCCCCATTCCCATTCCCTATTCCCCAACACTCTCCATCCCCATTCCATTTCCCTCTCCCCCAACACTGTCCTTCCCCATTCCCATTCCCTATCCCCCAACACTGTCCGTCCCCATTCCATCTCCTCAACACTGTCTGTCCCCATTCCCTATCCCCCAACACTGTCCATCCCCATTCCCCTCCCTCTCCCCCAACACTGTCCGTCCCCATTCCACCTCCCCAACACTGTCTGTCCCCATTCCCTATCTCCCAAGACTGTCCGTCCCCATTCCCATTCCCTATTCCGCAACACTGACCATCCCCATTCCCATTCCCTCTCCCCTAACACTGCCCGTCCCCATTCTCCTTCCCTCTCCCCCAACACTGTCCCTCCCCATTCCCTTCCGTCTCCCCCAACATTGTCCGTCCCCATTCCCCTTCCCTCTCCCCCAACACTGTCTGTCCCCATTCCCCTTCCCTCTCCCCCAACACTGTCCGTCCCCATTCCATCTCCCCAACACTGTCTGTCCCCATTCCCTATCTCCCAAGACTGTCCGTCCCCATTCCCATTCCCTATTCCGCAACACTGACCATCCCCATTCTCCTTCCGTCTCCCCCAACACTGTCCGTCCCCATTCTCCTTCCCTCTCCCCTAACACTGCCCGTCCCCATTCTCCTTCCCTCTCCCCCAACACTGTCCGTCCCCATTCTCCTTCCCTCTCCCCAACACTGTCCGTCCCCATTCCCCTTCCCTCTCCCCCAACACTGCCCGTCCCCATTCCCCTTCCCTCTCCCCCAACACTGCCCATCCCCATTCCCCTTCCCTCTCCCCCAACACTGCCCATCCCCATTCCCCTTCCCTCTTCCCCAACACTCTCCATCCACATCCTCATTCCCTCTCCCCCAACAATGTCCGTCCGCATTCCCATTCCCGATCCCCAAGCACTGTCCGTCCCCATTCCCTATCCCCAACACTGTCCATCCCCATTCCCTATCCCCAACTCTATCCGTCCCCATTCCCATTCCCTCTCCCCCAACACAGTCCGTCCCCATTCCCAATCCCCCAAGACTGTCCGTCCCCATTCCCATTCCCTATCCCGCAACACTTTCCTTCCCCATTCCCATTCCCTCTCCCCCAACACAGTCCGTCCCCATTCCCTATCCCCCAAGACTGTGTGTCCCCATTCCCATTCCCTATTCCCCAACACTCTCCATCCCCATTCCATTTCCCTCTCCCCCAACACTGTCCTTCCCCATTCCCATTCCCTATCCCCCAACACTGTCCGTCCCCATTCCCTATCCCCCAAGACTGTCCGTCCCCATTCCCCTTCCCTCTCCCCCAACACTGTCCGTCCCCATTCCCTTCCGTCTCCCACAACACTGTCCGTCCCCATTCCCCTTCCCTCTCCCCCAACACTGCCCGTCCCCATTCCCCTTCCCTCTCCCCCAACACTGTCCGTCCCCATTCCTCTTCCCTCTCCCCGAACACACTCCGTCCCCATTCCCATTCCCTCTCCCCCAACACTGTCCATCCCCATTCCCTCTACCCCAACACGGTCTGCCCCCATTCCCTCTCTCCCAACACTGTCCGTCCCCATTCCCATTCCCTCTCCACCACCACTGTCCGTCCCCATTACCTCACCCCCAATACTGTCCGTCCCCATTCGCTATCCCCCAAGACTGTCCGACCCCATTCCCATTCCCTATTCCCCAACACTGTCCATCCCCATTCCCATTGCTTCTCCCCCAACACTGCCCGTCCCCATTCCCCTTCCCTCTCCCACAACACTGTCCGTCCCCATTCCCTTCCGTCTCCCCCAACACTGTCCGTCCCCATTCCCCTTCCCTCTCCCCCAACACTGCACGTCCCCATTCCCCTTCCCTCTCCCCCAACACTGTCCGTCCCCATTCCTCTTCCCTCTCCGCCAACACTCTCCGTCCCCATTCCCATTCCCTCTCCCCCAAAACTGTCCATCCCCATTATCTAGCCCCAAGACTGTCCGTCCCCATTCCCAATTCCGCAACACTGTCCATCCCCATTCCCTCTCCCCCAACACTGCCTGTCCCCATTCTCCTTCCCTCTCCCCCAAAACTGTGCGTCCCCATTACCCTTCCGTCTCTCCCAACACTGTCCGTCCCCATTCCCCTTCCCTCTCCCCCAACACTGTCCGTCCCTATTCCCCTTCCGTCTCCCCCAACACTGCCCGTCCCCATTCACCTTCCCTCTCCCCCAACACTGTCCGTCCCCATTCCCCTTCCCTCTCCCCCAACAATGCCCGTCCCCATGCCCCTTCCCTCTCCCCCAACACTGTCCGTCCCCATTCCCCTTCCCTCTCCCCCAACACTCTCCGTCCCCATTCCCATTCCCTCTCCCCCAACACTGTCCATCCCCATTATCTATCCCCCAAGACTGTCCGTCCCCATTCCGCAACACTGTCCATCCCCATTCCCATTCCCTCTCCCCCAACACTGCCCGTCCCCATTCTCCTTCCCTCTCCCCCAAAACTGTGCGTCCCCATTCCCCTTCCGTCTCCCCCAACACTGTCCGTCCCCATTCCCCTTCCCTCTCCCCCAACACTGTCCGTCCCCAATCCCCTTCCCTCTCCCCCAACACTGTCCGTCCCCATTTCCCTTCCCTCTCCCCCAACACTGCCCATCTCCATTCCCCTTCCCTCTCCCCCAACACTGTCTGTCCCCATTCCCATTCCCTCTACCCCAACACTGTCCTTCCCCATTCCCATTCCCTCTACCCCAACACTGTCCATCCCCATTCCCATTCTATCTCCTCCAACACTGTCCGTCCCCATTCCCCTTCCCTCACCCCCAACACTCCCCGTCCCCATTTCCCTTCCCTCTCCCCCAACACTGCCCATCCCCATTCCCCTTCCCTCTCCCCCAACAGTGTCTATCCCCATTCCCATTCCCTCTCCCCCAACACTGCCCATCCCCATTCCCATTCCCTCTCCCCCAACACTGCCTGTCCCCATTCCCTCTTCCCCAACACTGTCCGTCCCCATTCCCCTTCCCTCTCCACCAACACTCACCGTCCCCATTTCCCTTCCCTCTCCCCCAACACTCTCCGTCCCAATTCCCCCTCCCTCTTCCCCAACACTGTCTGTCCCCATTCCCATTCCCTCTCCCCCAACACTGTCCATCCCCATTCCCATTCCCTCTCCCCCAACACTGTCCGTCCCCATTCCCATTCCCTATCCCTCAACATTGTCCGTCCCCATTCCCATTCCCTATCCCCCAACACTGTCCGTCCCCATTCCCATTGCCTATTCCCCAACACTGTCCGTCCCCATTCCCATTCCCTATCCCCAAACTCTGTCCGACCCATTCCAATTCCCTATCCCTCAACACTGTCCGTCCCCATTCCCTATCCCCCAACAGTGTCCGTCCCCATTCCCGTTCCCTATCCCCAAACTCTGTCCGTCCCCATTCCCTATCCCCAACTCTCTCCGTCCCCATTCCCATCCCTATCCCCCAACACTGTCGTCCCCATTCCCTCTGCCCAACACAGTCCGTCGCTATTCCCTCTCCCCCAACACTGCACGTCCCCATTCCCAATCCCCCAAGACTGTCCGTCCCCATTCCCATATCCTATCCCCAACACTGTCCTTCCCCATTCCCATTCCCTATCCGCCAACGCTGTCCGTCCCCATTCCCTTCCCTCTCCCCCAACACTCTCCGTCCCCATTTCCCTTCCCTCTCCCCCAACACTGCCCATCCCCATTCCCCTTCCCTCTCCCCCAACACTGTCTGTCCCCATTCCCATTCCCTCTACCCCAACACTGTCCATCCCCATTCCCTCTACCCCAACACTGTCCATCCCCATTCCCATTCTATCTCCTCCAACACTGTCCGTCCCCATTCCCCTTCCCTCACCCCAAACACTCCCCGTCCCCGTTCCCCTTCCCTCTCCCCCAACACTGCCCATCCCCATTCCCATTCCCTCTCCCCCAACACTGCCTGTCCCCATTCCCTCTTCCCCAACACTGTCCGTCCCCATTCCCCTTCCCTCTCCACCAACACTCACCGTCCCCATTTCCCTTCCCTCTCCCCCAACACTCTCCGTCCCAATTCCCATTCCCTCTTCCCCAACACTGTCCGTCCCCATTCCCATTCCCTCTCCCCCAACACTGTCCGTCCCCATTCCCATTCCCTATCCCTCAACATTGTCCGTCCCCATTCCCATTCCCTATCCCCCAACACTGTCCGTCCCCATTCCCATTGCCTATTCCCCAACACTGTCCGTCCCCATTCCCATTCCCTATCCCCAAACTCTGTCCGACCCATTCCAATTCCCTATCCCTCAACACTGTCCGTCCCCATTCCCTATCCCCCAACAGTGTCCGTCCCCATTCCCGTTCCCTATCGCCAACTCTCTCCGTCCCCATTCCCATCCCTATCCCCCAACACTGTCGTCCCCATTCCCTCTGCCCAACACAGTCCGTCGCTATTCCCTCTCCCCCAACACAGCACGTCCCCATTCCCAATCCCCCAAGACTGTCCGTCCCCATTCCCATATCCTATCCCCAACACTGTCCTTCCCCATTCCCATTCCCTATCCGCCAACGCTGTCCGTCCCCATTCCCTTCCCTCTCCCCCAACACTCTCCGTCCCCATTTCCCTTCCCTCTCCCCCAACACTGCCCATCCCCATTCCCCTTCCCTCTCCCCCAACACTGTCTGTCCCCATTCCCATTCCCTCTACCCCAACACTGTCCATCCCCATTCCCATTCCCTCTACCCCAACACTGTCCATCCCCATTCCCATTCTATCTCCTCCAACACTGTCCGTCCCCATTCCCCTTCCCTCACCCCCAACACTCCCCGTCCCCATTCCCCTTCCCTCTCCCCCAACACTGCCCATCCCCATTCACCTTCCCTCTCCCCCAACACTGCCTGTCCCCATTCCCGCTTCCACAACACTGTCCGTCCCCATTCCCCTTCCCTCTCCACCAACACTCACCGTCCCCATTTCCCTTCCCTCTCCCCCAACACTCTCCGTCCCAATTCCCCTTCCCTCTTCCCCAACACTGTCTGTCCCCATTCCCATTCCCTCTCCCCCAACACTGTCCGTCCCCATTCCCATTGCCTAATCCCCAACACTGTCCGTCCCCATTCCCATTCCCTATCCCCAAACTCTGTCCGACCCATTCCAATTCCCTATCCCTCAACACTGTCCGTCCCCATTCCCTATCCCCCAACAGTGTCCGTCCCCATTCCCGTTCCCTATCCCCAAACTCTGTCCGTCCCCATTCCCTATCCCTATCCCCCAACACTGTCGTCCCCATTCCCTCTGCCCAACACAGTCCGTCCCTATTCCCTCTCCCCCAACACAGCACGTCCCCATTCCCAATCCCCCAAGACTGTCCGTCCCCATTCACATATCCTATCCCCCAACACTGTCCTTCCCCATTCCCATTCCCTATCCGCCAACGCTGTCCGTCCCCATTCCCTCTGCCCAACACAGTCCGTCCCCATTCCCAATCCCCCAAGACTGTCCGTCCCCATTCCCATATCCTATCCCCCAACACTGTCCTTCCCCATTCTCATTCCCTCTCCCCCAACACTGTCCGTCCCCATTCCCTCTCCCCCAACACTGTCCGTCCCCATTCCCTATCCCCCAAGACTGTCCATCCCCATTCCCAATTCCCCAACACTGTCCATCCCCATTCCCTCTCCCCCAACACTGCCCGTCCCCATTCCCCTTCCCTATCCCCCAACACTGTCCGTCCGCATTCCCATTCCCCATCCCCAAGCACTGTCCATCCCCATTCCCATTCCCTTTCCCCCAACACTGTCCATCCCCATTCCCTATCCCCAACTCTATCCGTCCCCATTCCCATTCCCGATCCCCCAACACTGTCCGTCCCCATTCCCTCTCCCCCAACACTGTCCTTCCCCATTCGCGATCCCCCAAGACTGTCCGTCCACATTCCCATTCCCTATTCCCCAACACTGTCCATCCCCATTCCCTCTCCCCCAACGCTGCCCGTCCCCATTCCCCTTCCCTCTCCCCAACACTGTCCGTCCCCATTCCCTTCCGTCTCCCCCAACACTGTCCATCCTCATTCCCTATCCCCAAACACTGTCCGTCCCCATTCCCCTTCCCTCTCCCCACACGGTCTGTCCCCATTGCCGTTTCCCTCTCCCCCAACACTGTCCATCCTCATTCCCTATCCCCAAACACTGTCCGTCCCCATTCCCTCTCCCCCAACACTGTCCATCCTCATTCCCTATCCCCCAACACTGTCCGCCCGCATTCAGATTCCCGATCCCCAAGCACTGTCCATCCTCATTCCCTATCCCCAACACTGTCCATCCCCCTTCCCTATCCCTCAACATTGTCCATCCCCATTCCCTATCCCAAACTCTATCCGTCCCCATTCCCATTCCCTCTGCCCAACACAGTTCGTCCCCATTCCCTCTCCCCTAACACAGTCCGTCCCCATTCCCAATCCCCCAAGACTGTCCGTCCCCATTCCCATTCTATCTCCCCCAACACTGTCCATCCCCATTCCCTCTCCCCCAACACTGTCCATCCCCATTCCCATTCCCTCTCCCCCAACACTGCCCGTCCCCATTCCCATTCCCTCTCCCCCAACACTGCCCGTCCCCATTCCCATTCCCTCTCCCCCAACACTGCCCGTCCCCATTCCCCTTCCCTCTCCCCCAATACTGCCCGTCCCCATTCCCCTTCCCTCTCCCCCAACACTGTCCGTCCCCATTCCCCTTCCCTCTCCCCCACTGTCCATCCCCATTCCCTATCCCCAAACACTGTCCGTCCCCATTCCCCTTCCCTATCGCCAAACACTGTCCATCCCCATTCCCTATCCCCAAACACTGTCCGTCCCCATTTCCCTTCCCTCTTCCCCCAACACTGCCCGTCCCCATTCCCAGTCCCTCTCCCCCAACATTGTCCATCCCCATTCCCCTTCCCTATCCCCAAACACTGTCCGTCCCCATTCCCATTCCCTCTCCCCCAACACTGTCCGTCCCCATTCCCATTCCCCCGCCCCCAACACTGTCCGTCCGCATTCCCGATCCCCAAACACTGTCCGTCCCCATTTCCCTTCCCTCTTCCCCCAACACTGTCCGTCCCCATTCCCAGTCCCTCTCCCCCAACATTGTCCATCCCCATTCCCCTTCCCTATCCCCAAACACCGTCCGTCCCCATTCCCATTCCCTCTCCCCCAACACTGTCCGTCCCCATTCCCATTCCCTCTTCCCAAACACAGTCCATCCTTATTCCTATTCCCTCTCCCCCAACACTCTCCATCCCCATTCCCATTCCCTCTCCCCCAGCACTGTCCATCCTCATTCCCATTCCCTCTCCCCCAACACTGTCCGTCCGCATTCCCATTCCCTCTCCCCCAACACTGTCTGTCCCCATTCCCACTCCCCCAACACTGTCCATCCTCATTCCCTCTCCCACAATACTGTCCGTCCGCATCCCCATTCCCGATCCCCAAGCACTGTCCGTCCCCATTCCCATTCCCTATCCCCAACACTGTCCATCCCCATTCCCTATCCCCAACTCTATCCGTCCCCATTCCCATTCCCTCTCCCCCAACACAGTCCGTCCCCTTTCCCAATCCCCCAAGACTGTCCTTCCCCATTCCCATTTCCTATTCCCCAACACTGTCCGTCCGTCCCCATTCCCTATCCCCCAAGACTGTCCGTCTCCATTCCCATTCCCTCTCCCCCAACACTGTCCGTCCCCATTCCCATTCCCTCTCCCCCAACACTGTCCGTCCCCATTCCCATTCCGTCTCCCCCAACACTGTCCACCCTCATTCCCATTCCCTCTCCCCCAGTACTGTCCATCCTCATTCCCATTCCCTCTCCCCCAAAACTGTCCGTCCGCAATTCCATTTCCCGATCCCCAAGCACTGTCCTTCCCCATTCCCATTCCCTCTCCCCCAACAATGTCCACCCCCATTCCCATTCCCTATCCCCCAACAATGTCCTTCCCCATTCCCATTCCCTATCCCCCAACACTGTCCGTCCCCATTCCCTCTCCCCCAATACTGTTCGTCCCCATTCGCTATCCCCCAAGACTGTCCATCCCCATTCCCATTCCCTATTCCCCAACACTGTCCATCCCCATTCCCATTCCTTCTCCCCCAACACTGCCCGTCCCCATTCCCCTTCCCTCTCCCCCAACACTGTCCGTCCCCATTCCCTTCCGTCTCCCCAAGCACTGTCCGTCCCCATTCCCATTCCCTATCCCCCAAACACTGTCCTTCCCCATTCCCAATCCCTATCCCCCAACACTGTCCGTCCCCATTCCCTCTCACCCAATACTGTCCGTCCCCATTCGCTATCCCCCAAGACTGTCCGTCCCCATTCCCATTCCCTATTCCCCAAAACTGCCCGTCCCCATTCCCCTTCCCTCTCCCCCAAAACTGTCCGTCCCCATTCCCTTCCGTCTCCCCCAACACTGTCCGTCCCCATTGCCCTTCCCTCACCCCAAACACTGCCCGTCCCCATTCCCCTTCCCTCTCCCCCAACACTGTCCGTCCCCATTCCCCTTTCCTCTCCCCCAACACTCTCCGTCCCCATTCCCATTCCGTCTCCCCCAACACTGTCCATCCCCATTATCAAACCTCCAAGACTGTCCGTCCCCATTCCCATTCCGCAACACTGTCCATCCCCATTCCCCCCTCCCCCAACACTGTCCGTCCCCATTCTCCTTCCCTCTCCCCCAACAATCATCGTCCCCATTCCCCTTCCCTCTCCCCCAACACTGTCTGTCCCCATTCCCATTCCCTCTCCCCCAACACTACCCGTCCCCATTCCCCTTCGCTCTCCCCCAACACGGTCTGCCCCATTCCCTCTCTCCCAACACTGTCCGTCCCCATTCCCATTCCCTCTCCCCCACTACTGTCCGTCCCCATTCCCTCACCCCCAACACTGTCCGTCCCGATTCGCTATCCCCCAAGACTGTCCGATCCCATTCCCATTCCCTATTCCCCACCACTGACCATCCCCATTCCCATTCCTTCTCCCCCAACACTGCCCGTCCCCATTCCCCTTCCCTCTCCCCCAACACTGTCCGTCCCCATTCCCTTCCGTCTCCCCCAACACTGTCCGTCCCCATTCCCCTTCCCTCTCCCCCAACACTGCCCGTCCCCATTCCCCTTCCCTCTCCCCCAACACTGTCCGTCCCCATTCCTCTTCCCTCTCCCCCAACACTCTCCGTCCCCATTCCCATTCCCTCTCCCCCAACACTGTCCATCCCCATTATCTATCCCCCAAGACTGTCCGTCCCCATTCCCAATTCCGCAACACTGTCCATCCCCATTCCCTCTCCCCCAACACTGCCCGTCCCCATTCTCCTTCCCTCTCCCCCAAAACTGTGCGTCCCCATTACCCTTCCGTCTCCCCCAACATTGTCCGTCCCCATTCCCCTTCCCTCTCCCCCAACACTGTCCGTCCCCATTCCCCTTCACTCTCCCCAACACTGTCCGTCCCCATTCCCCTTCCCTCTCCCCCAACAATGCCCGTCCCCATGCCCCTTCCCTCTCCCCCAACACTGTCCGTCCCCATTCCCCTTCCCTCTCCCCCAACACACTCCGTCCCCATTCCCATTCCCTCTCCCCCAACACTGTCCATCCCCATTATCTATCCCCCAAGACTGTCCGTCCCCATTCCCATTCCGCAACACTGTCCATCCCCATTCCCATTCCCCCTCCCCCAATACTGCCCGTCCCCATTCTCCTTCCCTCTCCCCCAAAACTGTGCGTCACCATTCCCCTTCCGTCTCCCCCAACACTGTCCGTCCCCATTCCCCTTCCCTCTCCCCCAACACTGTCCATCCCCATTCCCATTCCTTCTCCCCCAACACTGCCCGTCCCCATTCTCCTTCCCTCTCCCCCAACACTGTCCGTCCCCATTCCCTTCCGTCTCCCCCAACACTGTCCGTCCCCATTCCCCTTCCCTCTCCCCCAACACTGCCCGTCCCCATTCCCCTTTCCTCTCCCCCAACACTGTCCGTCCCCATTCCTCTTCCCTCTCCCCCAACACTCTCCGTCCCCATTCCCATTCCCTCTCCCCCAACACTGTCCATCCCCATTATCTATCCCCCAAGACTGTCCGTCCCCATTCCCAATTCCGCAACACTGTCCATCCCCATTCCCTCTCCCCCAACACTGCCCGTCCCCATTCTCCTTCCCTCTCCCCCAAAACTGTGCGTCCCCATTACCCTTCCATCTCCCCCAACACTGTCCGTCCCCATTCCCCTTCCCTCTCCCCCAACACTGTCCGTCCCCATTCCCCTTCCCTCTCCCCCAACACTGTCCGTCCCCATTCCCCTTCCCTCTCCCCCAACAATGCCCGTCCCCATGCCCCTTCCCTCTCCCCCAACACTGTCCGTCCCCATTCCCCTTCCCTCTCCCCAACACTCTCCGTCCCCATTCCCATTCCCTCTCCCCAACACTGTCCATCCCCATTATCTATCCCCCAAGACTGTCCGTCCCCATTCCCATTCCGCAACACTGTCCATCCCCATTCCCATTCCCTCTCCCCCAATACTGCCCGTCCCCATTCTCCTTCCCTCTCCCCCAAAACTGTGCGTCCCCATTCCCCTTCCGTCTCCCCCAACACTGTCCGTCCCCATTCCCCTTCCCTCTCCCCCAACACTGTCCGTCCCCATTCCCCTTCCCTCTCCCCAACACTGTCCGTCCCCATTCCCTTCCCTCTCCCCCAACACTCTCCGTCTTCATTTCCCTTCCCTCTCCCCCAACACTGCCCATCCCCATTCCCCTTCCCTCTCCCCCAACACTGTCCGTCCCCATTCCCATTCCCTCTACCCCAACACTGTCCATCCCCATTCCCATTCCCTCTACCCCAACACTGTCCATCCCCATTCTCCTTCCCTCTCCCCCAACACTCTCCGTCCCCATTCCCCTTCCCTCTCCCCCAACACTGCCCATCCCCATTCCCCTTCCCTCTCCCCCAACACTGCCTGTCCCCATTCCCTCTTCCCCAACACTGTCGGTCCCCATTCCCCTTCCCTCACCCCCAACACTCTCCGTCCCCATTCCCCTTCCCTCTCCCCCAACACTGCCCATCCCCATTCCCCTTCCCTCTCCCCCAACAGTGTCTATCCCCATTCCCATTCCCTCTCCCCCAACACTGCCTGTCCCCATTCCCTCTTCCCCAACACTGTCCGTCCCCATTCCCCTTCCCTCTCCACCAACACTCACCGTCCCCATTTCCCTTCCCTCTCCCCCAACACTCTCCGTCCCAATTCCCCTTCCCTCTTCCCCAACACTGTCTGTCCCCATTCCCATTCCCTCTCCCCCAACACTGTCCGTCCCCATTCCCTCTCCCCCAACACTGTCCGTCCCCATTCCCATTCCCTATCCCTCAACATTGTCCGTCCCCATTCCCATTCCCTATCCCCCTACACTGTCCGTCCCCATTCCCATTGGCTATTCCCCAACACTGTCCGTCCCCATTCCCATTCCCTATCCCCAAACTCTGTCCGACCCATTCCAATTCCCTATCCCTCAACACTGTCCGTCCCCATTCCCTATCCCCCAAAAGTGTCCGTCCCCATTCCCGTTCCCTATCCCCAAACTCTGTCCGTCCCCATTCCCTATCCCCAACTCTCTCCGTCCCCATTCCCATCCCTATCCCCCAACACTGTCGTCCCCATTCCCTCTGCCCAACACAGTCCGTCCCTATTCCCTCTCCCCCAACACAGCACGTCCCCATTCCCAATCCCCCAAGACTGTCCGTCCCCATTCCCATATCCTATCCCCCAACACTGTCCTTCCCCATTCCCATTCCCTATCCGCCAACGCTGTCCGTCCCCATTCCCTCTGCCCAACTCAGTCCGTCCCCATTCCCTCTCCCCCAACACAGTCCGTCCCCATTCCCAATCCCCCAAGACTGTCCGTCCCCATTCCCATTCCCTATCCCCCAACACTGTCCTTCCCCATTCCCTATCCCCCAACACTGTCCGTCCCCATTCCCTCTCCCCCAATACTGTCCGTCCCCATTCGCTATCCCCCAAGACTGTCCATCGCCATTCCCATTCCCTATTCCCCAACACTGTCCGTCCCCATTCCCTCTCCCCCAATACTGTCCGTCCCCATTCGCTATCCCCCAACACTCTCCGTCCCCATTCCCCTTCCCTCTCCCCCAACACTCTCCGTCCCCATTCCCCTTCCCTCTTCCCCAACACTGTCCGTCCCCATTCCTCTTCCCTCTCCCCCAACACTCTCCGTCCCCATTCCCAATCCCTCTCCCCCAACACTGTCCATCCCCATTATCTATCCCCCAAGACTGTCCGTCCCCATTCCCAATTCCGCAACACTGTCCATCCCCATTCCCTCTCCCCCAACACTGCCCGTCCCCATTACCCTTCCATCTCCCCCAACACTGTCCGTCCCCATTCCCCTTCCCTCTCCCCCAACACTGTCCATCCCCATTCCCCTTCCCTCTCCCCCAACACTGTCCGTCCCCATTCCCCTTCCCTCTCCCCCAACAATGCCCGTCCCCATGCCCCTTCCCTCTCCCCCAACACTGTCCGTCCCCATTCCCCTTCCCTCTCCCCCAACACTATCCGTCCCCATTCCCATTCCCTCTCCCCAACACTGTCCATCCCCATTATCTATCCCCCAAGACTGTCCGTCCCCATTCCCATTCCGCAACACTGTCCATCCCCATTCCCATTCCCTCTCCCCCAATACTGCCCGTCCCCATTCTCCTTCCCTCTCCCCCAAAACTGTGCGTCCCCATTCCCCTTCCGTCTCCCCCAACACTGTCCGTCCCCATTCCCCTTCCCTCTCCCCCAACACTGTCCGTCCCCATTCCCCTTCCCTCTCCCCAACACTGTCCGTCCCCATTCCCTTCCCTCTCCCCCAACACTCTCCGTCCCCATTTCCCTTCCCTCTCCCCCAACACTGCCCATCCCCATTCCCCTTCCCTCTCCCCCAACACTGTCCGTCCCCATTCCCATTCCCTCTACCCCAACACTGTCCATCCCCATTCCCATTCCCTCTACCCCAACACTGTCCATCCCCATTCCCATTCTATCTCCTCCAACACTGTCCGTCCCCATTCCCATTCCCTCACCCCCAACACTCTCCGTCCCCATTCCCCTTCCCTCTCCCCCAACACTCTCCGTCCCAATTCCCCTTCCCTCTTCCCCAACACTGTCCGTCCCAATTCCCCTTCCCTCTCCCCCAACACTGTCCGTCCCCATTCCCCTTCCGTCTCCTCCAAAACTGCCCGTCCCCATTCCCATTCTATCTCCCCCAACACTGCCCATCCCCATTCCCCTTCCCTCTCCCCCAACAGTGTCTATCCCCATTCCCATTCCCTCTCCCCCAACACTGCCTGTCCCCATTCCCTCTTCCCCAACACTGTCCGTCCCCATTCCCCTTCCCTCTCCACCAACACTCACCGTCCCCATTTCCCTTCCCTCTCCCCCAACACTCTCCGTCCCAATTCCCCTTCCCTCTTCCCCAACACTGTCTGTCCCCATTCCCATTCCCTCTCCCCCAACACTGTCCGTCCCCATTCCCATTCCCTATCCCTCAACATTGTCCGTCCCCATTCCCATTCCCTATCCCCCTACACTGTCCGTCCCCATTCCCATTGGCTATTCCCCAACACTGTCCGTCCCCATTCCCATTCCCTATCCCCAAACTCTGTCCGACCCATTCCAATTCCCTCTCCCTCAACACTGTCCGTCCCCATTCCCTATCCCCCAAAAGTGTCCGTCCCCATTCCCGTTCCCTATCCCCAAACTCTGTCCGTCCCCATTCCCTATCCCCAACTCTCTCCGTCCCCATTCCCATCCCTATCCCCCAACACTGTCGTCCCCATTCCCTCTGCCCAACACAGTCCGTCCCTATTCCCTCTCCCCCAACACAGCACGTCCCCATTCCCAATCCCCCAAGACTGTCCGTCCCCATTCCCATATCCTATCCCCCAACACTGTCCTTCCCCATTCCCATTCCCTATCCGCCAACGCTGTCCGTCCCCATTCACTCTGCCCAACTCAGTCCGTCCCCATTCCCTCTCCCCCAACACAGTCCGTCCCCATTCCCAATCCCCCAAGACTGTCCGTCCCCATTCCCATTCCCTATCCCCCAACACTGTCCTTCCCCATTCCCTATCCCCCAACACTGTCCGTCCCCATTCCCTCTCCCCCAATACTGTCCGTCCCCATTCGCTATCCCCCAAGACTGTCCACCGCCATTCCCATTCCCTATTCCCCAACACTGTCCGTCCCCATTCCCTCTCCCCCAATACTGTCCGTCCCCATTCGCTATCCCCCAACACTCTCCGTCCCCATTCCCCTTCCCTCTCCCCCAACACTCTCCGTCCCCATTCCCCTTCCCTCTTCCCCAACACTGTCTGTCCCCATTCCCATTCCCTCTCCCCCAACACTGCCCGTCCCCATTCCCCTTCCCTCTCCCCCAACACTGTCTGTCCCCATTCCCCTTCCCTCTAAACCAACACGGTCTGTCCCCATTCCCTCTCTCCGAACACTGTCCGTCCCCATTCCCATTCCCTATCCCCCAACACTGTCATCCCCATTCCCTCTGCCCAACACAGTCCGTCCCTATTCCCTCTCCCTCAACACAGCACGTCCCCATTCCCAATCCCCCAAGACTGTCCGTCCCCATTCCCATATCCTATCCCCCAACACAGTCCTTCCCCATTCCCATTCCCTATCCCCCAACACTGTCCGTCCCCATTCCCTCTCCCCCAATACTGTCCGTCCCCATTCGCTATCCCCCAAGACTGTCCATCGCCATTCCCATTCCCTATTCCCCAACACTGTCCGTCCCCATTCCCCTTCCCTCTCCCCCAACACTGCCCGTCCCAATCCTCCTTCCCTCTCCCCCAACACGGTCCGTCCCCATTCCCATTCCCTCTCCCCCAACACTGTCTGTCCCCATTCCCATTCCCTCTCCCCCAACACTGCCCGTCCCCATTCCCAATCCCCCAAGACTGTCCGTCCCCATTCCCATTCCCTATCCCCCAACACTGTCCTTCCCCATTCCCATTCCCTATCCCCCAACACTGTCCGTCCCCATTCCCTCTCCCCCAATACTGTCCGTCCCCATTCGCTATTCCCCTAGACTATCCATCCCCATTCCCATTCCCTCTCCCCCAACACTGGCCGTCCCCATTCCCCTTCCCTCTCCCCCAACACTGTCCGTCCCCATTCCCATTCCCTCTACCCCAACACTGTCCATCCCCATTATCCATCCCCCAAGACTGTCCGTCCCCATTTCCATTCCCTATTCCGCAACACTGTCCATCCCCATTCCCTCTCCCCCAACACTGCCCGTCCCCATTCTCCTTCCCTCTCCCCCAAAACTGTGCGTCCCCATTCCCCTTCCGTCTCCCCCAACACTGTCCGTCCCCATTCCCATTCCCTCTCCCCCAACACTGTCCGTCCCCATTCCCCTTCCCTCTCCCCCAACACTGCCCGTCCCCATGTCCCTCCCCTCTCCCCCAACACTCTCCGTCCCCATTCCCTCTCCCCCAACACTGCCCATCTCCATTCCCCTTCCCTCTCCCCCAACACTGCCCATCCCCATTCCCATTCCCTATCCTCCAACACGGTCCGTCCCCCTTCCCTCTCCCCCAACACTGTCCGTCCCCATTCCCTATCCCCCAAGACTGTCCGTCCCCATTCCCATTCCCTATTCCCCAACACTGCCCGTCCCCATGTCCCTTCCCTCTCCCCCAACACTCTCCGTCCCCATTTCCCTTCCCTCTCCCCCAACACTGCCCATCCCCATTCCCCATCCCTCTCCCCCAACACTGCCCATCCCCATTCCCATTCCCTATCCTCCAACACGGTCCGTCCCCCTTCCCTCTCCCCCAACACTGTCCGTCCCCATTCCCTATCCCCCAACACTCTCCGTCTCCATTCCCATTCCCTCTCCCCCAACACTGTCCGTCCCCATTCCCTATCCCCCAAGACTGTCAGTCCCCATTCCCATTCCCTATTCCGCAACACTGTCCCTCCCCATTCCCATTCCCTCTCCAACACTGCCCGTCCCCATTCTCCTTCCCTCTCCTCCAACACTGTCCGTCCCCATTCCCATTCCCTCTCCCCCAACACTGTCCGTCCCCATTCCCATTCCCTCTCCCCCAACACTCTCCATCCCCATTCCCTCTCCCCAAGCACTGTCCATCCTCATTCCCATTCCCTCTCCCCCAAAACTGTCCGTCCGCATTCCCGATCCCCAAGCACTGTCCGTCCCCATTCTACTTCCCTCTCCCCCACCACTGTCTGTCCCCATTCCCATTCCCTATCCCCCAACACTGTCTATCCCCATTCCCATTCCCTTTCCCCCAACACTGTCCATCCCCATTCCCTATCCCCAACTGTCTCCGTCCCCATTCCCTCTGCCCAACACAGACCGTCCCCATTCCCTCTCCCCCAACACAGTCCGTCCCCATTCCCAATCCCGCAAGACTGTCCGTCCCCATTCCCATTCCCTATCCCCCAACACTGTCCTTCCCTATTCCCATTCCCTATCTACCAACACTGTCCGTCCCCATTCCCTCTCCCCCAATACTGTCCGTCCCCATTCGCTATCCCCCTAGACTGTCCATCGCCATTCCCATTCCCTATTCCCCAACACTGTCGATCCCCATTCCAATTCCTTCTCCCCCAACATTGCCCGTCCCCATTCCATTCCGTCTCCCCCAAGCACTGTCCGTCCCCATTGCCATTCCCCCAACACTGTCCATCCCCATTCCCTGTCCCCAACTCTATCTGTCCCCATTCCCATTCCCTATCCCAAAACACTGTCGTCCCCATTCCCTCTGCCCAACACAGTCCGTCTGCATTCCCTCTCCCCCAACACAGTCCGTCCCCATTCCCAATCCCCCAAAACTGTCCGCCCCATTCCCATTTCCTATCCCCCAACACTGTCCTTCCCCATTCCCATTCCCTATCCCCCAACACTGTCCGTCCCCATTCCCTCTCCCCCAATACTGTCCGTCCCCATTCGCTATCCCCCAAGACTGTCCATCGCCATTCCCATTCCCCAACACTGTCCATCCCCATTCCCCTTCCCTCGCCCCCAACACTGTCTGTCCCCATTCCCCTTCCCTCTCCCCAACACGGTCCGTCCCCATTCCCATTCCCTATCCCCAAACTCTGTCCGTCCCCATTCCCCTTCCCTCTCCCCAAACACTGTCCGTCCCCATTCCCCTTCCCTCTACCCCAACACTCTCCGTCCCCATTTCCCTTCCCTCTCCCCCAACACTGCCCATCCCCATTCCCCTTCCCTCTCCACCAACACTGTCTATCCCCATTCCCATTCCCTCTCCCCCAACACTGCCCCTCCCCATTCCCCTTCCCTCTCCCCCAACACTGCCCATCCCCACTCCCCTTCCCTCTCCCCCAACAGTGTCTATCCCCATTCCCATTCCCTCTCCCCAACACTGCCCGTCCCCATTCCCTCCCCAACACTGTCCGTCCCCATTCACCTTCCCTCTCCCCCAACACTGCCCGTCCCCATTCCCCTTCCCTCTCCCCCAACACTGTCCGTCCCCATTCCCCTTCCCTCTCCCCAACACACTCCGTCCCCATTCCCATTCCCTCTCCCCCAACACTGTCCATCCACATTATCTATCCACCAAGACTGTCCGTCCCCATTCCCATTCCCTATTCCGCAACACTGTCCATCCCCATTCCCTCTCCCCCAACACTGCCCGTCCCCATTCTCCTTCCCTCTACCGCAAAACTGTGCGTCCCCATTCCCCTTCCGTCTCCCCCAACACTGTCCGTCCCCATTCCCCTTCCCTCTCCCCCAACACTGCCGTCCCCATTCCCCCTTCAGTCTCCCCCAACACTGCCCGTCCCCATTCCCCTTCCCTCTCCCCCAACACTGCCCGTCCCCATGTCCCTTCCCTCTCCCCCAACACTCTCCGTCCCCATTTCCCTTCCCTCTCCCCCAACACTGCCCATCCCCATTCCCCTTCCCTCTCCCCCAACACTGTCCATCCCCATTCCCTTCCGTCTCCCCCAAGCACTGTCCGTCCCCATTGCCATTCCCCCAACACTGTCCGTCCCCATTCCCCCTTCAGTCTCCCCCAACACTGCCCGTCCCCATTCCCCTTCCCTCTCCCCCAACACTGTCCGTCCCCACTCGCCTTCCCTCTCCCCCAACACAGCCCGTCCCCATGTCCCTTCCCTCTCCCCCAACACTCTCCGTCCCCATTCCCATTCCCTCTCCCCCAACACTGCCCATCCCCATTCCCCTTCCCTCTCCCCCAACACTGTCCATCCCCATTCCCTTCCGTCTCCCCCAAGCACTGTCCGTCCCCATTGCCATTCCCCCAACACTGTCCATCACCATTCCCTGTCCCCAACTCTATCTGTCCCCATTCCCTATCCCACAACACTGTCGTCCCAATTCCCTCTGCCCAACACAGTCCGTCTCCATTCCCTCTCCCCCAACACAGTCCGTCCCCATTCCCAATCCCCCAAAAGTGTCCGTCCCCATTCCCATTTCCTATCCCCCAACACTGTCCTTCCCCATTCCCATTCCCTATCCCCCAACACTGTCCGTCCCCATTCCCTCTCCCCCAATACTGTCCGTCCCCATTCGCTATCACCCAAGACTGTCCATCGCCATTCCCATTCCCTATTCCCCAACACTGTCCATCCCCATTCCCCTTCCCTCTCCCCCAAGACAGTCCGTCCCCATTCCCATTCCCTATCCCCAAACTCTGTCTGTCCCCATTCCCCTTCCCTCTCCCCCAACACTGTCCGTCCCCATTCCCCTTCCCTCTACCCCAACACTCTCCGTCCCCATTTCCCTTCCCTCTCCCCCAACACTGCCCATCCCCTTTCCCCTTCCCTCTCCCCCAACACTGTCTGTCCCCATTCACTCTCCCCCAACACTGCCCCTCCCCATTCCCCTTCCCTCTCCCCCAACACTGTCTGTCCCCATTCCCATTCCCATTTCCTCTCCCCCAACACTGTCCGTCCCCATTCCCCTTCCCTCACCCCCAACACTGCCCATCCCCATTCCCCTTCATTCTCCCCCAACAGTGTCTATCCCCATTCTCATTCCCTCTCCCCAACACTGTCCGTCCCCATTCCCCTTCCCTCTCCCCCAACACTGTCCGTCCCCATTCCCCTTCCCGCTCCCCAACACTCTCCGTCCCCATTCCCATTCCCAATCCCCCAACACTGTCCATCCCCATTATCTATCCGCCAAGACTGTCCGTCCCCATTCCCATTCCGCAACACTGTCCATCCCCATTCCCTCTCCCCCAACACTGTCCGTCCCCATTCCCCCTTCAGTCTCCCCCAACACTGCCCGTCCCCATTCCCCTTCCCTCTCCCCCAAGACTGTCCGTCCCCACTCCCCTTCCCTCTCCACCAACACTGCCCGTCCCCATGTCCCTTCCCTCTCCCCCAACACTGCCCGTCCCCATGTCCCTTCCCTCTCCCCCAACACTCTCCGTCCCCATTTCCCTTCCCTCTCCCCCAACACTGCCCATCCCCATTCCCCTTCCCTCTCCCCCAACACTGTCCATCCCCATTCCATTCCCTCTCCCCCAACACTGTCCGTCCCCATTCCCTTCCGTCTCCCCCAAGCACTGTCCGTCCCCATTGCCATTCCCCCAACACTGTCCATCCCCATTCCCTCTGCCCAACACAGTCCGTCCCCATTCCCTCTCCCCCAACAGTCCGTCCCCATTCCCAATCCCCCAAAACTGTCCGTCCCCATTCCCATTCCCTATCCCCCAACACTGTCCTTCCCCATTCCCATTGCCTATCCCCCAACACTGTCCGTCCCCATTCCCTCTCCCCCAATACGGTCCGTCCCCATTCGCTATCTCCCAAGACTGTCCGTCCCCATTCCCTATTCCCCAACACTGTCCATTCCCATTCCTTCTCCCCCAACACTGCCTGTGCCCATTCTACTTCCCTCTCCCCCAACACTGCCCGTCCCCATTCCCCTTCCCTCTCCCCCAACACTGCCCGTCCCCATTCCCCTTCCCTCTCCCCCAACACTGCCCGTCCCCATTCCCCTTCCCTCTCCCCCAACACTGCCCGTCCCCATTCTCCTTCCCTCTCCCCCAACACTGCCTGTCCCCATTCCCTTCCGTCTCCCCCAACACTGTCCGTCCCCATTCCCCTTCCCTCTCCCCCAATACTGTCCGTCCCCATTCCCCTTCCCACTCCCCCAACACTCTCCGTCCCCATTCCCATTCCCTATTCCGCAACACTGTCCATCCCCATTCCATCTCCCCCAACACTGCCCGTCCCCATGTCCCTTCCCTCTTCCCCAAAACTGTGCGTCCCCATTCCCCTTCCGTCTCCCCCAACACTCTCCGTCCCCATTCCCATTCCCTCTCCCCCAACACTGTCCATCCCCATTATGTATCCCTCAAGACTGTCCGTCCCCATTCACATTCCACAACACTGTCCATCCCCATTCCCATTCCCTCTCCCCCAACACTGCCCGTCCCCATTCTCCTTCCCTCTCCCCCAAAACTGTGCGTCCCCATTCCCCTTCCCTCTCCCCCAACACTCTCCGTCCCCATTCCCCTTCCCTCTCCCCCAACATTGTCCGTCCCCATTCCCCTTCCGTCTCCCCCAACACTGCCCGTCCCCATTCCCCTTCCCTCTCCCCCAACACTGTCCGTCCCCATTCCCCTTCCCTCTCCCCCAACACTCTCCGTCCCCATTCTCCTTCCCTCTCCCCCAACACTGCCTGTCCCCATTCCCTTCCGTCTCCCCCAACACTGTCCGTCCCCACTCCCCTTCCCTCTCCCCCAATACTGTCCGTCCCCATTCCCCTTCCCTCTCCCCCAACACTCTCCGTCCCCATTCCCATTCCCTATTCCGCAACACTGTCCATCCCCATTCCATCTCCCCCAACACTGCCCGTCCCCATGTCCCTTCCCTCTTCCCCAAAACTGTGCGTCCCCATTCCCCTTCCGTCTCCCCCAACACTGCCCGTCCCCATTCCCCTTCCCTCTCCCCCAACACTGCCCGTCCACATGCCCCTTCCCTCTCCCCCAATACTGTCCGTCCCCATTCCCCTTCCCTCTCCCCCAACACTGTCCATCCCCATTATGTATCCCTCAAGACTGTCCGTCCCCATTCACATTCCACAACACTGTCCATCCCCATTCCCATTCCCTCTCCCCCAACACTGCCCGTCCCCATTCTCCTTCCCTCTCCCCCAAAACTGTGCGTCCCCATTCCCCTTCCCTCTCCCCCAACACTCTCCGTCCCCATTCCCCTTCCCTCTCCCCCAACATTGTCCGTCCCCATTCCCCTTCCGTCTCCCCCAACACTGCCCGTCCCCATTCCCCTTCCCTCTCCCCCAACACTGTCCGTCCCCATTCCCCTTCCCTCTCCCCCAACACTCTCCGTCCCCATTTCCCTTCCCTCTCCCCCAACACTGCCCATCTCCATTCCCCTTCCCTCTCCCCCAACACTGTCTGTCCCCATTCCCATTCCCTCTCCCCCAACACTGTCCATCCCCATTCCCGTTCTATCTCCCCCAACACTGTCTGTCCCCATTCCCCTTCCCTCACCCCCAACACTCTCCGTCCCCATTCCCCTTCCCTCTCCCCCAACACTGCCCGTCCCCATTCCCCTTTCCTCTCCCCCAACACTGTCCGTCCCCATTCCCCTTCCCTCTCCCCCAACACTCTCCGTCCCCATTCCCATTCCCTCTCCCCCAACTCTGTCCATCCCCATTATCTATCCCCCAAGACTGTCCGTCCCCATTCCCATTCCCTATTGTGCAACACTGTCCATCCCCATTCCCATTCCCTCTCCCCCAACACTGCCCGTCCCCATTCTCCTTCCCTCTCCCCCAAAACTGTGCGTCCCCATTCCCCTTCCGTCTCCCCCAACACTGTCCGTCCCCATTCCCCTTCCCTCACCCCCAACACTCTCCGTCCTCATTCCCTATTCCCCAACACTGTCCATCCCCATTCCCATTCCCTCTCCACCAACACTGTCGTTCCCCATTCCCATTCCCTTTCCCCAACACTGCCCGTCCCCATTCCCTCCACCAACACAGTCTGTCCCCATTCCCATTCCCTCTTCCCCCAACACTGTCCGTCCCCATTCCCATTCCCTCTCCCCCAACACTGCCCGTCCCCATTCCCCTTCCCTCTCCCCCAACACGGTCTGTCGCCATTCCCTCTCTCCCAACACTGTCCGTCCCCATTCCCATTCCCTCTCCCCCAACACTGTCCGTCCCCATTCCCTATCCCTCAACATTGTCCGTCCCCATTCCCATTCCCTATCCCCCAACACTGTCCGTCCCCATTCTCATTCCCTATCCCCCAACACTGTCCGTCCCCATTCCCATTCCCTAGCCCCAAACTCTGTCCGTCCCCATTCTCATTCCCTATCCCTCAACACTGTCCGTCCCCATTCCCTATCCCCCAACAGTGTCGTCCCCATTCCCATTCCCTATCCCCAAACTCTGTCCGTCCCCATTCCCATTCCCTATCCCCAAACTCTGTCCGTCCCCATTCCCATTCCCTGTCCCTCAACACTGCCCGTCCCCATTCCCCTTCCCTCTCCCCCAACACTCTCCGTCCCCATTCCCCTTCCCTCTCCCCCAACACTGTCTGTCCCCATTCCCTCTCCCCCAACACAGTCCGTCCCGATTCCCATTCCCTCTCCCCCAACATTGGAAATCCTTATTCCCTATTCCCCAATACTGTCCATCCCCATTCCCTCTCCCCCAACACTGTCCTTCCCCATTCGCATTCCCCCAAGACTGTCCGTCCCCAATCCCATTCCCTATTCCCCAACACTGTCCATCCCCATTCCCCTTCCCTCACCCCCAACACTGTCCGTCCCCATTCCCTATCCCCCAAGACTGTCAGTCACCATTCCCATTCCCTATTCCGCAACATTGTCCATCCCCATTCCCTCTCCCCCAACACTGCCCGTCCCCATTCTCCTTCCCTCTCCCCAACACTGTAGGTCCCCATTCCCCTTCCCTCTCCCCCAACACTCTCCGTCCCCATTCCCATTCCCTCTCCCCCAACACTGTCCGTCCACATTCCCATTCCCTCTCCCCCAGCTCTGTCCATCCCCATTCCCATTCCATCTCCCCCAACACTGTCCATCCCCATTCCCCTTCCCTATCCCCCAAGATTGTCCGTCCCCATTCCCATTCCGCAACACTATCCATCCCCATTCCCATTCCCTCTCCCCCAACACTGCCCGTCCCCATTCCCATTCGATCTGCCCCAACACTGCCCGTCCCCATTCCCATTCCCTCTCCCCCAACACTGCCCGTCCCCATTCTCCTTCCCTCTCCCCCAACACTGCCCATCCCTATTCCCCTTCCCTCTCCCCCAACAGTGTCTATCCCCATTCCCATTCCCTCTCCCCCAACACTGCCCGTCCCCATTCCCTCCCCCAACACTGTCCGTCCCCATTCCCCTTCCCTCTCCCCCAATACGGTCTGTCCCCATTCCCTCTCTCCCAACACTGTCCGTCCCCATTCCCATTCCCTATCCCTCAACACTGTTCGTCCCCATTCCCATTCCCTATCCCCCAACACTGTCCGTCCCCATTCCCTATCCCCCAACACTGTCCGTCCCCATTCCCATTCCCTATCCCCAAACTCTGTCCGTCCCCATTCCCATTCCCTATCCCTCAACACTGTTCGTCCCCATTCCCATTCCCTATCCCCCAACAGTGTCCGTCCCCATTCCCAATCCCCAAACTCTGTCCGTCCCCATTCCCATTCCCTATCCCCAAACTCTGTCCGTCCCCATTCCCATTCCCTGTCCCTCAACACTGTCCGTCCCCATACCCATTCCCTATCCCTCAACACTGCCCGTCCCCATTCCCCTTCCCTCTCCCCTAACACTGCCCGTCCCAATCCTCCTTCCCTCTTCCCCCAAAACGGTCTGTCCACATTCCCATTCCCTCTCCCCCAACACTGTCCATCCCCATTCCCTATCCCCAAACACTGTCCGTCCGCATTCCCATTCCCTCTGCCCAACACAGTCCGTCCCCATTCGCTCTCCCCCAACACAGTCCGTCCCCATTCCCAATCCCCCAACACAGTCCGTCCCCATTCCCAATCCCCCAACACTGTCCGTCCCCATTCCCATTCCCTATCCCCCAACACTGTCCTTCCCCATTCCCATTCCCCATCCCCCAACAATGTCCGTCCCCATTCCCTCTCCCCCAACACTGTCCGTCCCGATTCCCTCTCCCCCAACACTGACCGTCCCCATTCCCTATCCCCCAACACTGTCCATCCCCACTCCCTCACACCCCAACACGGCCCGTCCCCATTCCACTTCCCTATCCCCAAATATGTCCGTCCCCATTCCCTCTTTCCCAACACTGTCCGTCCCCATTCCCATTACCTATCCCCCAACACTGTCCATCTCCATTCCCTCACCCCCCAACACTGCCCGTCCCCATTCCCATTCCCTATCCCCCAACACTGTCCGTCCCCATTCCCATTCCCTTTCCATCAACACTGTCCGTCCCCATTCCCATTCCCTATCCCCCAACAGTGTCCGTCCCCAATCCCACTCCCTATCCCCAAACTCTGTCCGTCCCCATTCACATTCCCTATCCCTCAACACTGTCCGTCCCCATTCCCTATCCATCAACACTGTCCGTCCCCATTCCCATTCCCTCTCCCCCAACACTGTCCGTCCCCATTCCTATTCCCTCTCCCTCAACACTGTCCGTCCCCATTCCCTATCCATCAACACTGTCCGTCCCCATTCCCATTCCCTGTCCCCCAACACTGTCCGTTCCCATTCCCTTTTCCCCAACTCTGTCCGTCCCCGTCCCCATTCCCTATCCCCAAACACTGTCCGTCCCCATTCCCATTACCTATCCCTCAACACTGTCTGTCCCCATTCCCTAGCCCCCCAACACTGTCCATCCCCATTCCCTCTCCCCCAACACTGCCCATCCCCATTCCCCTTCCCTCTCCCCCAACATTGTCCATCCTCATTCCCTATTCCCCAACACTGTCCATCCCCATTCCCTCTCCCCCAACACTGTCCTTCCCCATTCCCATTCCCAATCCTCCAACACTGCACGTCCCCATTCCCTCTCCCCCAACAATGTCCGTCCCCATTCCCTATCCCCCAAGACTGTCCGTCCCCATTCCCATTCCCTATTCCCCAACACTGTCCATCCCCATTCCCCTTCCCTCACCCCCAACACTGTCCGCCCCATTCCCTATCCCCCAAGACTGTCAGTCCCCATTCCCATTCCCTATTCCGCAACACTGTCCATCCCCATTCCCATTCCCTCTCCCCCAACACTGCCCATCCCCATTCCCCTTCCCTCTCCCCCAACACTCTCCGTCCCCATTCCCATTCCCTCTCCCCCAACACTGTCCGTCCCCATTCCCCTTCCCTCTCCCCCAACACTCTCCGTCCCCATTCCCATTCCCTCTCCCCCAACACTGTCCGTCCTCTTTCCCATTCCCTCTCCCCCAACACTCTCCATCCCCATTCCCATTCCCTCTCCCCCAACACTGTCCATCCTCATTCCCATTCCCTCTCCGCCAACACTGTCCGTCCGCATTCCTGATCCCCAAGCACTGCCCGTCCCCATTCTCCTTCCCTCTCCCCCAAAACTGTCTGTCCCCATTCCCATTCCCTCTCCCCCAACACTGTCCATCCCCATTCTCCTTCCCTATCACCCAACACTGTCCGTCCCAACTCCCCCTTCCGTCTCCCCGACACTGCCCGTCCCCATTCCCCTTCCCTCTCCCCCAACACTGCCGGTCCCAATGTCCCTTCCCTCTCCCCAACACTGTCCGTCCCCATTCCCCTTCCCTTTCCCCCAACACTCTCCGTCCCCATTCCCATTCCCTCTCCCCCAACACTGTCCATCCCCATTATCTATCCCCCAAGCACTGCCCGTCCCCATTCACCTTCCCTCTCCCCCAAAACTGTGCGTCCCCATTCCCCTTCCGTCTCCCCCAACACTGTCCGTCCCCATTCCCCTTCCTCTCCCCCAACACTGTCCGTCCTCATTCCCCTTCTGTCTCCCCCAACACTGCCCGTCCCCATTCCCATTCTATCTCCCCCAACACTGTCCGTCCCCATTCCCCTTCCCTCTCCCCCAACACTCACCGTCCCCATTCCCATTCCCTCTCCCCCAACACTGCCCGTCCCCATTCCCTCTGCCTAACACAGTCCGTCCCCATTCCCTCTCCCCCAACACAGTCCGTCCCCATTCCCAATCCCCCAAGACTGTCCGTCCCCATTCCCCTTCCCTCTCCCCCAACACGGTCTGTCCCCATTTCCTCTCTCCCAACACTGTCCGTCCCCATTCCCATTCCCTCTCCCCCAACACTGTCGTCCCCATTCCCTCTGCCTAACACTGTCCGTCCCCATTCCCTAGCCCCCAACACTGTCCATCTCCATTCCCTCACCCCCCAACACTGCCCGTCCCCATTCCCATTCCCTATCCCCCAACACTGTCCGTCCCCATTCCCATTCCCTATCCCTCAACACTGTCCGTCCCCATTCCCATTCCCTATCCCCCAACAGTGTCCGTCCCCATTCCCATTCCCTATCCCCAAACTCTGTCCGTCCCCATTCACATTCCCTATCCCACTACACTGTCCGTCCCCATTCACATTCCCTGTCCCTCAACACTGTCCGTCCCCATTCCCTATCCATCAACACGGTCTGTCCCCATTCCCATTCCCTCTCCCCCAACACTGTCCGTCCCCATTCCCATTTCCCCAACTCTGTCCGTCCCCGTCCCCTTTCCCTATCCCCAAACACTGTCCGTCCCCATTCCCAGTACCTATCCCTCAACACTGTCTGTCCCCATTCCCTAGCCCCCAACACTGTCCATCCCCATTCCCTCTCCCCCAACACTGCCCATCACCATTCCCCTTCCCTCTCCCCCAACACTGTCTGTCCCCATTCCCTCTCCCCCAACACTGCCCATCCTCATTCCCTCTCCCCCAACACTGTCCATCCCCATTCCCATTCCCAATCCTCCAACACTGCCCGTCCCCATTCCCTCTCCCCCAACAATGTCCGTCCCCATTCCTGATCCCCCAAGACTGTCCGTCCCCATTCCCATTCCCTCTCCCCCAACTCTGCCCATCCCCATTCTCCTTCCCTCTCCCCCAACACTGTCCGTCCCCATTCCCCTTCCCTCTCCCCAACACTCTCCATCCCCATTCCCATTCCCTCTCTCCCAGCACTGTCCATCCTCATTCCCATTCCCTCTCCCCCAACACTGTCCGTCCGCATTCCCGATCCCCAAGCACTGCCCGTCCCCATTCTCCTTCCCTCTCCCCCAAAACTGTCTGTCCCCATTCCCCTTCCCTCTCCCCCAACACTGTCCGTCCCAACTCCCCCTTCCGTCTCCCCCGACACTGCCCATCCCCATTCCCCTTTCCTCTCCCCCAACACTGTCCGTCCCCATTCCCCTACCCTCTCCCCCAACACTGCCCGTCCCAACGTCCCTTCCCTCTCCCCCAACACTGTCCGTCCCAATTCCCCTTCCCTCTCCCCCAACACTCTCCGTCCCCATTCCCATTCCCTCTCCCCCAACACTGTCCATCCCCATTATCTATCCCCCAAGCACTGCCCGTCCCCATTCACCTTCCCTCTCCCCCAAAACTGTCCGTCCCCATTCCCCTTCCGTCTCCCCCAACACTGTCCGTCCCCATTCCCCTTCCTCTCCCCCAACACTCTCCGTCCCCATTCCCATTCCCTCTCCCCCAACACTGTCCATCCCCATTATCTATCCCCCAAGCACTGCCCGTCCCCATTCACCTTCCCTCTCCCCCAAAACTGTGCGTCCCCATTCCCCTTCCGTCTCCCCCAACACTGTCCGTCCCCATTCCCCTTCCTCTCCCCCAAAACTGTGCGTCCCCATTCCCCTTCCGTCTCCCCCAACACTGTCCGTCCCCATTCCCCTTCCGTCTCCCCCAACACTGTCCGTCCCCATTCCCCTTCCTCTCCCCCAACACTGTCCGTCCCCATTCACCTTCCCTCTCCCCCAAAACTGTGCGTCCCCATTCCCCTTCCGTCTCCCCCAACACTGTCCGTCCCCATTCCCCTTCCGTCTCCCCCAACACTGCCCGTCCCCATTCCCATTCTATCTCCCCCAACACTGTCCATCCCCATTCCCCTTCCCTCACCCCCAACACTGTCCGTCCCCATTCCCCTTCCTCTCCCCCAACACTGCCCATCCCCATTCCCCTTCCCTCTCCCCCAACAGTGTCTATCCCCATTCCCATTCCCTCTCCCCCAACACTGCCCGTCCCCATTCCATCCGCCAACACAGTCTGTCCCCATTCCCATTCCCTCTTCCCCCAACACTGTCCGTCCCCATTCCCCTTCCCTCTCCCCCAACACTCACCGTCCCCATTCCCATTCCCTCTCCCCCAACACTGCCCGTCCCCATTCCCTCTGCCTAACACAGTCCGTCCCCATTCCCTCTCCCCCAACACAGTCCGTCCCCATTCCCAATTCCCCAAGACTGTCCGTCCCCATTCCCCTTCCCTCTCCCCCAACACGGTCTGTCCCCATTCCCTCTCTCCCAACACTGTCCGTCCCCATTCCCATTCCCTCTCCCCCAACACTGTCGTCCCCATTCCCTCTGCCTAACACAGTCCGTCCCCATTCCCTCTCCCCCAACACAGTCCGTCCCCATTCCCAATCCCCCAAGACTGTCCGTCCCCATTCCCTATCCCCCAACACTGTCCGTCCCCATTCCCTCGTGCCCAAGACTGTCCGTCCCCATTCGCTATCCCCCAAGCCTGTCCGTCCCCATTCCCTCTCCTCCAACACTGTCCGTCCCCATTCCCCTACCCTCTCCCCCAACACTCTCCGTCCCCATTCCCATTCCCTCTCCCCCTACACTGTCCGTCCCCATTCCCATTCCCTCTCCCCCCGCACTGTCCATCCTCATTCCCATTCCCTCTCCCCCAACACTCTCCATCCCCATTCGCATTCCCTCTCCCCCAGCACTGTCCATCCTCATTCCCATTCCCTCTCCCCCAACACTATCCGTCCCCACTCCCCCTTCCGTCTCCCCCGACACTGCCCGTCCCCATTCCCCTTCCCTCTCCCCCAACACTGCCCGTCCCCATGTCCCTTCCCTCTCCCCCAACACTGTCCGTCCCCATTCCCCTTCCCTCTCCCCCAACACTCTCCGTCCCCATTCCCATTCCCTCTCCCCCAACACTGTCCATCCCCATTATCTATCCCCCAAGACTGTCCGTCCCCATTCCCAATTCCGCAACACTGTCCGTCCCCTTTCCACTTCCGTCTCCCCAACACTGCCCGTCCCCATTCTCCTTCCCTCTTCCCCAAAACAGTCTGTCCACATTCCCTCTCCCCCAACACTGTCCATCCTCATTCCCATTCCCTCTCCCCCAACACTCTCCATCCCCATTCGCATTCCCTCTCCCCCAGCACTGTCCATCCTCATTCCCATTCCCTCTCCCCCAACACTGTCCGTCCGCATTCCCGATCCCCAAGCACTGCCCGTCCCCATTCTCCTTCCCTCTCCCCCAAAACTGTCTGTCCACATTCCCTCTCCCCCAACACTGTCCATCCCCATTCCCCTTCCCTATCCCCCAACACTGTCCGTCCCCACTCCCCCTTCCGTCTCCCCCAACACTGCCCGTCCCCATGTCCCTTCCCTCTCCCCCAACACTGTCCGTCCCCATTCCCCTTCCCTCTCCCCCAACACTGTCCGTCCCCATTCCCCTTCCCTCTCCCCCAACACTGTCCGTCCCCATTCCCCTTCCGTCTCCCCCAACACTGCCCGTCCCCATTCCCATTCTATCTCCCCCAACACTGTCCGTCCCCATTCCCCTTCCCTCTCCCCCAACACTGTCCGTCCCCATTCCCCTTCCTCTCCCCCAACACTGTGCGTCCCCATTCCCCTTCCGTCTCCCCCAACACTGCCCGTCCCCATACCCATTCTATCTCCCCCAACACTGCCCGTCCCCATTCCCATTCTATCTCCCCCAACACTGTCCGTCCCCATTCCCCTTCCCTCACCCCCAACACTCTCCGTCCCCACTTCCCTTCCCTCTCCCCCAACACTGCCCATCCCCATTCCCCTTCCCTCTCCCCCAACAGTGTCTATCCCCATTCCCATTCCCTCTCCCCCAACACTGCCCGTCCCCATTCCATCCGCCAACACAGTCTGTCCCCATTCCCATTCCCTCCTCCCCCAACACTGTCCGTCCCCATTCCCCTTCCCTCTCCCCCAACACTCACCGTCCCCATTCCCATTCCCTCTCCCCCAACACTGCCCGTCCCCATTCCCTCTGCCTAACACAGTCCGTCCCCATTCCCTCTCCCCCAACACAGTCCGTCCCCATTCCCAATTCCCCAAGACTGTCCGTCCCCATTCCCCTTCCCTCTCCCCCAACACGGTCTGTCCCCATTCCCTCTCTCCCAACACTGTCCGTCCCCATTCCCATTCCCATTCCCTCTCCCCCAACACTGCCGTCCCCATTCCCTCTCCCCCAACACAGTCCGTCCCCATTCCCAATCCCCCAAGACTGTCCGTCCCCATTCCCATTCCCTATCTCCCAACACTGTCCGTCCCCATTCCCTCTCGCCCAAGACTGTCCGTCCCCATTCGCTATCCCCCAAGACTGTCCGTCCCCATTCCCATTCCCTCTCCCCCAACACTGTCCGTCCCCATTCCCTTCCGTCTCCCCCAAGCACTGTCCGTCCCCATTCCCATAACACTGTCCATCCCCATTCCCTATCCCCAACTCTATCTGTCCCCATTCCCATTCCCTCTCCAACACGGCCCGTCCCCATTCTCCTTCCCTCTCCCCCAACACTGTCCGTCCCCATTCCCCTTCCCTCTCCCCCAACACTCTCCGTCCCCATTCCCATTCCCACTCCCCCAACACTGTCCGTCCCCATTCCCATTCCTCCTCCCCCAACACTGTCCGTCCCCATTCCCCTTCCCTCTCCCCCAACACTCTCCGTCCCCATTCCCATTCCCACTCCCCCAACACTGTCCGTCCCCATTCCCATTCCCTCTCCCCCAACACTGTCCATCCCCATTCCCTATCCCCAACTGTATCTGTCCCCATTCCCATTCCCTCTCCAACACGGCCCGTCCCCATTCTCCTTCCCTCTCCCCCCGCACTGTCCATCCTCATTCCCATTCCCTCTCCCCCAACACTCTCCATCCCCATTCGCATTCCCTCTCCCCCAACACTGTCCGTCCGCATTCCTGATCCCCAAGCACTGCCCGTCCCCATTCTCCTTCCCTCTCCCCCAAAACTGTCTGTCCACATTCCCTCTCCCCCAACACTGTCCATCCCCATTCCCCTTCCCTATCCCCCAACACTGTCCGTCCCCACTCCCCCTTCCGTCTCCCCCGACACTGCCCGTCCCCATTCCCCTTCCCTCTCCCCCAACACTGCCCGTCCCCATGTCCCTTCCCTCTCCCCCAACACTGTCCGTCCCCATTCCCCTTCCCTCTCCCCCAACACTCTCCGTCCCCATTCCCATTCCCTCTCCCCCAACACTGTCCATCCCCATTATCTATCCCCCAAGACTGTCCGTCCCCATTCCCATTCCGCAACACTGTCCATCCCCATTCCCTCTCCCCCAACACTGCCCGTCCCCATACCCCTTCCCTCTCCCCCAACACTGTCCGTCCCCATTCCCATTCCCTCTCCCCCAACACTGTCCATCCCCATTATCTATCCCCCAAGACTGTCCGTCCCCATTCCCCTTCCCTCTCACCCAAACACTCTCCGTCCCCATTCCCATTCCCTCTCCCCCAACACTGTCCATCCCCATTATCTATCCCCCAAGACTGTCCGTCCCCATTCCCATTCCGCAACACTGTCCATCCCCATTCCCTCTCCCCCAACACTGTCCGTCCCCATTCCCCTTTCTCTCCCCCAACACTGTCCGTCCCCATTCCCCTTCCCTCTCCCCCAACACTGCCCATCCCCATTCCCCTTCCCTCTCCCCCAACACTGCCCATCCGCATTCCCCTTCCCTCTCCCCCAACACTGCCCGTCCCCATTCCCCTTCCGTCTCCCCCAATACTGTCCGTCCCCATTCCCCTTCCCTCTCCCCCAACACTGTCCGTCCCCATTCCTCTTCCTCTCCCCCAACACTGTCCGTCCCCATTCCTCTTCCGTCTCCCCCAACACTGCCCGTCCCCATTCCCATTCTATCTCCCCCAACACTGCCCATCCCCATTCCCCTTCCCTCTCCCCCAACAGTGTCTATCCCCATTCCCATTCCCTCTCCCCCAACACTGCCCGTCCCCATTCCCCTTCCCTCTCCCCCAACAGTGTCTATCCCCATTCCCATTCCCTCTCCCCCAACACTGCCCGTCCCCATTCCCTCCGCCAACACAGTCTGTCCCCATTCCCCTTCCCTCTCCCCCAACACTGTCCGTCCCCATTCCCATTCTATCTCCCCCAACACTGTCCGTCCCCATTCCCATTCCCTCTCCCCCAACACTGCCCGTCCCCATTCCCCTTCCTCTCCCCCAACACTGTCCGTCCCCATTCCCATTCCCTCTCCCCCAACACTGCCCGTCCCCATTCCCCTTCCTCTCCCCCAACACTGCCCGTCCCCATTCCCCTTCCGTCTCCCCCAACACTGCCCGTCCCCATTCCCATTCTATCTCCCCCAACACTGCCCGTCCCCATTCCCATTCTATCTCCCCCAACACTGCCCGTCCCCATTCCCATTCTATCTCCCCCAACACTGCCCGTCCCCATTCCCATTCTATCTCCCCCAACACTGCCCGTCCCCATACCCCTTCCGTCTCCCCCAACAGTGTCTATTCCCATTCCCTCTCCCCCAACACTGCCCGTCCCCATTCCCCTTCCGTCTCCCCCAACACTGCCCGTCCCCATTCCCATTCTATCTCCCCCAACACTGTCCGTCCCCATTCCCCTTCCCTCACGCCCAACACTGCCCGTCCCCATTCCTATTCTATCTCCCCCAACACTGCCCGTCCCCATTCCCATTCTATCTCCCCCAACACTGTCCATCCCCATTCCCATTCTATCTCCCCCAACACTGTCCGTCCCCATTCCCCTTCCTCTCCCCCAACACTGTCCGTCCCCATTCCCCTTCCTCTCCCCCAACACTGTCCGTCCCCATTCCCCTTCCGTCTCCCCCAACACTGTCCGTCCCCATTCCCCTTCCGTCTCCCCCAACACTGTCCATCCCCATTCCCATTCTATCTCCCCCAACACTGCCGATCCCCATTCCCCTTCCCTCTCCCCCAACACTGTCCGTCCCCATTCCCCTTCCTCTCCCCCAATACTGTCCGTCCCCATTCCCCTTCCGTCTCCCCCAACACTGCCCGTCCCCATTCCCCTTCCGTCTCCCCCAACACTGTCCGTCCCCATTCCCCTTCCCTCTCCCCCAACACTGTCCGTCCCCATTCCCCTTCCGTCTCCTCCAACACTGCCCGTCCCCATTCCCATTCTATCTCCCCCAACACTGCCCATCCCCATTCCCCTTCCCTCTCCCCCAACAGTGTCTATCCCCATTCCCATTCCCTCTCCCCCAACACTGCCCGTCCCCATTCCCTCCGCCAACACAGTCTGTCCCCATTCCCATTCCCTCTACCCCCAACACTGTCCATCCCCATTCCCATTCCCTCTCCCCCAACACTGCCCGCCCCCATTCTCCTTCCCTCTCCCCCAAAACTGTGCGTCCCCATTCCCCTTCCGTCTCCCCCAACACTGTCCGTCCCCATTCCCCTTCCTCTCCCCCAACACTGTCCGTCCCCATTCCCCTTCCGTCTCCCCCAACACTGCCCGTCCCCATTCCCCTTCCCTCTCCCCCAACACTGTCCATCCCCATTCCCCTTCCCTCACCCCCAACACTCTCCGTCCCCACTTCCCTTCCCTCTCCCCCAACACTGCCCGTCCCCATTCCCCTTCCCTCTCCCCCAACACTGCCCGTCCCCATTCCCCTTCCCTCTCCCCCAACACTGTCCGTCCCCATTCCCCTTCCCTCACGCCCAACACTGCCCGTCCCCATTCCTATTCTATCGCCCCCAACACTGCCCGTCCCCATTCCCATTCTATCTCCCCCAACACTGTCCATCCCCATTCCCATTCTATCTCCCCCAACACTGTCCGTCCCCATTCCCCTTCCTCTCCCCCAACACTGTCCGTCCCCATTCCCCTTCCTCTCCCCCAACACTGTCCGTCCCCATTCCCCTTCCGTCTCCCCCAACACTGTCCGTCCCCATTCCCCTTCCGTCTCCCCCAACACTGTCCATCCCCATTCCCATTCTATCTCCCCCAACACTGCCGATCCCCATTCCCCTTCCCTCTCCCCCAACACTGTCCGTCCCCATTCCCCTTCCTCTCCCCCAATACTGTCCGTCCCCATTCCCCTTCCGTCTCCCCCAACACTGCCCGTCCCCATTCCCCTTCCGTCTCCCCCAACACTGTCCGTCCCCATTCCCCTTCCCTCTCCCCCAACACTGTCCGTCCCCATTCCCCTTCCGTCTCCTCCAACACTGCCCGTCCCCATTCCCATTCTATCTCCCCCAACACTGCCCATCCCCATTCCCCTTCCCTCTCCCCCAACAGTGTCTATCCCCATTCCCATTCCCTCTCCCCCAACACTGCCCGTCCCCATTCCCTCCGCCAACACAGTCTGTCCCCATTCCCATTCCCTCTACCCCCAACACTGTCCATCCCCATTCCCATTCCCTCTCCCCCAACACTGCCCGCCCCCATTCTCCTTCCCTCTCCCCCAAAACTGTGCGTCCCCATTCCCCTTCCGTCTCCCCCAACACTGTCCGTCCCCATTCCCCTTCCTCTCCCCCAACACTGTCCGTCCCCATTCCCCTTCCGTCTCCCCCAACACTGCCCGTCCCCATTCCCCTTCCCTCTCCCCCAACACTGTCCATCCCCATTCCCCTTCCCTCACCCCCAACACTCTCCGTCCCCACTTCCCTTCCCTCTCCCCCAACACTGCCCGTCCCCATTCCCCTTCCCTCTCCCCCAACACTGCCCGTCCCCATTCCCCTTCCCTCTCCCCCAACACTGCCCGTCCCCATTCCCCTTCCCTCTCCCCCAACACTGCCCGTCCCCATTCCCTCTGCCTAACACAGTCCGTCCCCATTCCCTCTCCCCCAACACAGTCCGTCCCCATTCCCAATTCCCCAAGACTGTCCGTCCCCATTCCCCTTCCCTCTCCCCCAACACGGTCTGTCCCCATTCCCTCTCTCCCAACACTGCCCGTCCCCATACCCCTTCCCTCTCCCCCAACACTGTCCGTCCCCATTCCCATTCCCTCTCCCCCAACACTGTCCATCCCCATTATCTATCCCCCAAGACTGTCCGTCCCCATTCCCCTTCCCTCTCCCCCAACACTCTCCGTCCCCATTCCCATTCCCTCTCCCCCAACACTGTCCATCCCCATTATCTATCCCCCAAGACTGTCCGTCCCCATTCCCATTCGGCAACACTGTCCATCCCCATTCCCTCTCCCCCAACACTGTCCGTCCCCATTCCCCTTTCTCTCCCCCAACACTGTCCGTCCCCATTCCCCTTCCCTCTCCCCCAACACTGCCCATCCCCATTCCCCTTCCCTCTCCCCCAACACTGCCCATCCGCATTCCCCTTCCCTCTCCCCCAACACTGCCCGTCCCCATTCCCCTTCCGTCTCCCCCAATACTGTCCGTCCCCATTCCCCTTCCCTCTCCCCCAACACTGTCCGTCCCCATTCCTCTTCCTCTCCCCCAACACTGTCCGTCCCCATTCCTCTTCCGTCTCCCCCAACACTGCCCGTCCCCATTCCCATTCTATCTCCCCCAACACTGCCCATCCCCATTCCCCTTCCCTCTCCCCCAACAGTGTCTATCCCCATTCCCATTCCCTCTCCCCCAACACTGCCCGTCCCCATTCCCCTTCCCTCTCCCCCAACAGTGTCTATCCCCATTCCCATTCCCTCTCCCCCAACACTGCCCGTCCCCATTCCCTCCGCCAACACAGTCTGTCCCCATTCCCATTCCCTCTCCCCCAACACTCTCCATCCCCATTCGCATTCCCTCTCCCCCAGCACTGTCCATCCTCATTCCCATTCCCTCTCCCCCAACACTGTCCGTCCGCATTCCCGATCCCCAAGCACTGCCCGTCCCCATTCTCCTTCCCTCTCCCCCAAAACTGTCTGTCCACATTCCCTCTCCCCCAACACTGTCCATCCCCATTCCCTATCCCCCAACACTGTCCATCCCCATTCCCCTTCCCTATCCCCCAACACTGTCCGTCCCCACTCCCCCTTCCGTCTCCCCCGACACTGCCCGTCCCCATTCCCCTTCCCTCTCCCCCAACACTGCCCGTCCCCATGTCCCTTCCCTCTCCCCCAACACTGTCTGTCCCCATTCCCCTTCCCTCTCCCCCAACACTCTCCGTCCCCATTCCCATTCCCTCTCCCCCAACACTGTCCATCCCCATTATCTATCCCCCAAGACTGTCAGTCCCCATTCCCCTTCCTCTCCTCCAACACTCTCCGTCCCCTTTCCCCTTCCGTCTCCCCCAACACTGCCCGTCCCCATTCCCATTCTATCTCCCCCAACACTGTCCGTCCCCTTTCCCCTTCCCTCTCCCCCAACACTGCCCGTCCCCATTCCCCTTCCCTCTCCCCCAACACTGCCCATCCCCATTCCCCTTCCCTCTCCCCCAACACTGCCCGTCCCCATTCCCCTTCCTCTCCCCCAACACTGTCCGTCCCCATTCCCCTTCCTCTCCCCCAACACTGTCCGTCCCCATTCCCCTTCCGTCTCCCCCAACACTGCCCGTCCCCATTCCCATTCTATCTCCCCCAACACTGTCCGTCCCCATTCCCCTTCCCTCTCCCCCAACACTGCCCGTCCCCATTCCCCTTCCGTCTCCCCCAACACTGTCTGTCCCCATTCCCCTTCCCTCTCCCCCAACACTGCCCATCCCCATTCCCCTTCCGTCTCCCCCAACACTGCCCGTCCCCATTCCCCTTCCTCTCCCCCAACACTGTCCGTCCCCATTCCCCTTCCGTCTCCCCCAACACTGTCCGTCCCCATTCCCATTCTATCTCCCCCAACACTGTCCGTCCCCATTCCCATTCCCTCTCCCCCAACACTGCCCGTCCCCATTCCCCTTCCTCTCCCCCAACACTGTCCGTCCCCATTCCCATTCCCTCTCCCCCAACACTGCCCGTCCCCATTCCCCTTCCTCTCCCCCAACACTGCCCGTCCCCATTCCCCTTCCGTCTCCCCCAACACTGCCCGTCCCCATTCCCATTCTATCTCCCCCAACACTGCCCGTCCCCATTCCCATTCTATCTCCCCCAACACTGCCCGTCCCCATTCCCATTCTATCTCCCCCAACACTGCCCGTCCCCATTCCCATTCTATCTCCCCCAACACTGCCCGTCCCCATACCCCTTCCGTCTCCCCCAACAGTGTCTATTCCCATTCCCATTCCCTCTCCCCCAACACTGCCCGTCCCCATTCCCCTTCCGTCTCCCCCAACACTGCCCGTCCCCATTCCCATTCTATCTCCCCCAACACTGTCCGTCCCCATTCCCCTTCCCTCACGCCCAACACTGCCCGTCCCCATTCCTATTCTATCTCCCCCAACACTGCCCGTCCCCATTCCCATTCTATCTCCCCCAACACTGTCCATCCCCATTCTATCTCCCCCAACACTGTCCGTCCCCATTCCCCTTCCTCTCCCCCAACACTGTCCGTCCCCATTCCCCTTCCTCTCCCCCAACACTGTCCGTCCCCATTCCCCTTCCGTCTCCCCCAACACTGTCCGTCCCCATTCCCCTTCCGTCTCCCCCAACACTGTCCGTCCCCATTACCCTTCCGTCTCCCCCAACACTGTCCGTCCCCATTCCCCTTCCGTCTCCCCCAACACTGTCCGTCCCCATTCCCCTTCCGTCTCCCCCAACACTGTCCATCCCCATTCCCATTCAATCTCCCCCAACACTGCCGATCCCCATTCCCCTTCCCTCTCCCCCAACACTGTCCGTCCCCATTCCCCTTCCTCTCCCCCAACACTGTCCGTCCCCATTCCCCTTCCGTCTCCCCCAACACTGCCCGTCCCCATTCCCCTTCCGTCTCCCCCAACACTGTCCGTCCCCATTCCCCTTCCCTCTCCCCCAACACTGTCCGTCCCCATTCCCCTTCCGTCTCCTCCAACACTGCCCGTCCCCATTCCCATTCTATCTCCCCCAACACTGCCCATCCCCATTCCCCTTCCCTCTCCCCCAACAGTGTCTATCCCCATTCCCATTCCCTCTCCCCCAACACTGCCCGTCCCCATTCCCTCCGCCAACACAGTCTGTCCCCATTCCCATTCCCTCTACACCCAACACTGCCCGTCCCCATTCCCTCCGCCAACACAGTCTGTCCCCATTCCCATTCCCTCTACCCCCAACACTGTCCATCCCCATTCCCATTCCCTCTCCCCCAACACTGCCCGCCCCCATTCTCCTTCCCTCTCCCCCAAAACTGTGCGTCCCCATTCCCCTTCCGTCTCCCCCAACACTGTCCGTCCCCATTCCCCTTCCTCTCCCCCAACACTGTCCGTCCCCATTCCCCTTCCGTCTCCCCCAACACTGCCCGTCCCCATTCCCCTTCCCTCTCCCCCAACACTGTCCATCCCCATTCCCCTTCCCTCACCCCCAACACTCTCCGTCCCCACTTCCCTTCCCTCTCCCCCAACACTGCCCGTCCCCATTCCCCTTCCCTCTCCCCCAACACTGCCCGTCCCCATTCCCCTTCCCTCTCCCCCAACACTGCCCGTCCCCATTCCCCTTCCCTCTCCCCCAACACTGCCCGTCCCCATTCCCTCTGCCTAACACAGTCCGTCCCCATTCCCTCTCCCCCAACACAGTCCGTCCCCATTCCCAATTCCCCAAGACTGTCCGTCCCCATTCCCCTTCCCTCTCCCCCAACACGGTCTGTCCCCATTCCCTCTCTCCCAACACTGTCCGTCCCCATTCCCATTCCCTCTCCCCCAACACAGTCCGTCCCCATTCCCAATCCCCCAAGACTGTCCGTCCCCATTCCCATTCCCAATCCCCCAAGACTGTCCGTCCCCATTCCCATTCCCTATCTCCCAACACTGTCCGTCCCCATTCCCATAACACTGTCCATCCCCATTCCCATTCCCTCTCCAACACGGCCCGTCCCCATTCCCCTTCCCTCTCCCCCAACACGGTCTGTCCCCATTCCCTCTCTCCCAACACTGTCCGTCCCCATTCCCATTCCCTCTCGCCCAAGACTGTCCGTCCCCATTCGCTATCCCCCAAGACTGTCCGTCCCCATTCCCATTCCCTCTCCCCCAACACTGTCCGTCCCCATTCCCTTCCGTCTCCCCCAAGCACTGTCCGTCCCCATTCCCATAACACTGTCCATCCCCATTCCCTATCCCCAACTCTATCTGTCCCCATTCCCATTCCCTCTCCAACACGGCCCGTCCCCATTCTCCTTCCCTCTCCCCCAACACTGTCCGTCCCCATTCCCCTTCCCTCTCCCCCAACACTCTCCGTCCCCATTCCCATTCCCACTCCCCCAACACTGTCCGTCCCCATTCCCATTCCCTCTCCCCCAACACTGTCCATCCCCATTCCCTATCCCCAACTCTATCTGTCCCCATTCCCATTCCCTCTCCCCCAACACTGTCCGTCCGCATTCCTGATCCCCAAGCACTGCCCGTCCCCATTCTCCTTCCCTCTCCCCCAAAACTGTCTGTCCACATTCCCTCTCCCCCAACACTGTCCATCCCCATTCCCCTTCCCTATCCCCCAACACTGTCCGTCCCCACTCCCCCTTCCGTCTCCCCCGACACTGCCTGTCCCCATTCCCCTTCCCTCTCCCCCAACACTGCCCGTCCCCATGTCCCTTCCCTCTCCCCCAACACTGTCCGTCCCCATTCCCCTTCCCTCTCCCCCAACACTGTCCATCCCCATTATCTATCCCCCAAGACTGTCCGTCCCCATTCCCATTCCGCAACACTGTCCATCCCCATTCCCTCTCCCCCAACACTGTCCGTCCCCATTCCCCTTCCTCTCCCCCAACACTGTCCGTCCCCATTCCCCTTCCCTCTCCCCCAACACTGTCCATCCCCATTATCTATCCCCCAAGACTGTCCGTCCCCATTCCCATTCCGCAACACTGTCCATCCCCATTCCCTCTCCCCCAACACTGCCCATCCCCATTCCCCTTCCCTCTCCCCCAACAGTGTCTATTCCCATTCCCATTCCCTCTCCCCCAACACTGCCCGTCCCCATTCCCCTTCCGTCTCCCCCAATACTGTCCGTCCCCATTCCCCTTCCCTCTCCCCCAACACTGTCCGTCCCCATTCCTCTTCCTCTCCCCCAACACTGTCCGTCCCCATTCCTCTTCCGTCTCCCCCAACACTGCCCGTCCCCATTCCCCTTCCGTCTCCCCCAACAGTGTCTATCCCCATTCCCATTCCCTCTCCCCCAACACTGCCCGTCCCCATTCCCCTTCCCTCTCCCCCAACAGTGTCTATCCCCATTCCCATTCCCTCTCCCCCAACACTGCCCGTCCCCATTCCCCTTCCCTCTCCCCCAGCACTGTCCATCCTCATTCCCATTCCCTCTCCCCCAACACTGTCCGTCCGCATTCCCGATCCCCAAGCACTGCCCGTCCCCATTCTCCTTCCCTCTCCCCCAAAACTGTCTGTCCACATTCCCTCTCCCCCAACACTGTCCATCCCCATTCCCCTTCCCTATCCCCCAACACTGTCCATCCCCATTCCCCTTCCCTATCCCCCAACACTGTCCGTCCCCACTCCCCCTTCCGTCTCCCCCGACACTGCCCGTCCCCATTCCCCTTCCCTCTCCCCCAACACTGCCCGTCCCCATGTCCCTTCCCTCTCCCCCAACACTGTCCGTCCCCATTCCCCTTCCCTCTCCCCCAACACTCTCCGTCCCCATTCCCATTCCCTCTCCCCCAACACTGTCCATCCCCCAAGACTGTCCGTCCCCATTCCCATTCCGCAACACTGTCCATCCCCATTCCCTCTCCCCCAACACTGTCCGTCCCCATTCCCCTTCCCTCTCCCCCAACACTCTCCGTCCCCATTCCCATTCCCTCTCCCCCAACACTGTCCATCCCCCAAGACTGTCCGTCCCCATTCCCATTCCGCAACACTGTCCATTCCCATTCCCTCTCCCCCAACACTGTCCATCCCCCAAGACTGTCCGTCCCCATTCCCATTCCGCAACACTGTCCATCCCCATTCCCTCTCCCCCAACACTGTCCGTCCCCTTTCCCCTTCCGTCTCCCCCAACACTGCCCGTCCCCATTCCCCTTCCCTCTCCCCCAACACTGCCCATCCCCATTCCCCTTCCCTCTCCCCCAACACTGCCCATCCGCATTCCCCTTCCCTCTCCCCCAACAGTGTCTATTCCCATTCCCATTCCCTCTCCCCCAACACTGCCCGTCCCCATTCCCCTTCCTCTCCCCCAACACTGCCCATCCCCATTCCCCTTCCCTCTCCCCCAACAGTGTCTATCCCCATTCCCATTCCCTCTCCCCCAACACTGCCCATCCCCATTCCCCTTCCCTCTCCCCCAACACTGTCCATCCCCATTATCTATCCCCCAAGACTGTCCGTCCCCATTCCCATTCCGCAACACTGTCCATCCCCATTCCCTCTCCCCCAACACTGCCCATCCCCATTCCCCTTCCCTCTCCCCCAACACTGTCCATCCCCATTCCCTCTCCCCCAACACTGCCCATCCCCATTCCCCTTCCCTCTCCCCCAACACTGCCCATCCCCATTCCCCTTCCTCTCCCCCAACACTGTCCGTCCCCATTCCCCTTCCGTCTCCCCCAACACTGCCCATCCCCATTCCCCTTCCCTCTCCCCCAACACTGCCCATCCCCATTCCCATTCCCTCTCCCCCAACACTGCCCGTCCCCATTCCCCTTCCGTCTCCCCCAATACTGTCCGTCCCCATTCCCCTTCCCTCTCCCCCAACACTGTCCGTCCCCATTCCTCTTCCTCTCCCCCAACACTGTCCGTCCCCATTCCTCTTCCGTCTCCCCCAACACTGCCCGTCCCCATTCCCCTTCCGTCTCCCCCAACACTGTCCATCCCCATTCCCTATCCCCAACTCTATCTGTCCCCATTCCCATTCCCTCTCCCCCAACACTGTCCGTCCGCATTCCTGATCCCCAAGCACTGCCCGTCCCCATTCTCCTTCCCTCTCCCCCAAAACTGTCTGTCCACATTCCCTCTCCCCCAACACTGTCCATCCCCATTCCCCTTCCCTATCCCCCAACACTGTCCGTCCCCACTCCCCCTTCCGTCTCCCCCGACACTGCCTGTCCCCATTCCCCTTCCCTCTCCCCCAACACTGCCCGTCCCCATGTCCCTTCCCTCTCCCCCAACACTGTCCGTCCCCATTCCCCTTCCCTCTCCCCCAACACTGTCCATCCCCATTATCTATCCCCCAAGACTGTCCGTCCCCATTCCCATTCCGCAACACTGTCCATCCCCATTCCCTCTCCCCCAACACTGTCCGTCCCCATTCCCCTTCCTCTCCCCCAACACTGTCCGTCCCCATTCCCCTTCCCTCTCCCCCAACACTGTCCATCCCCATTATCTATCCCCCAAGACTGTCCGTCCCCATTCCCATTCCGCAACACTGTCCATCCCCATTCCCTCTCCCCCAACACTGCCCATCCCCATTCCCCTTCCCTCTCCCCCAACAGTGTCTATTCCCATTCCCATTCCCTCTCCCCCAACACTGCCCGTCCCCATTCCCCTTCCGTCTCCCCCAATACTGTCCGTCCCCATTCCCCTTCCCTCTCCCCCAACACTGTCCGTCCCCATTCCTCTTCCTCTCCCCCAACACTGTCCGTCCCCATTCCTCTTCCGTCTCCCCCAACACTGCCCGTCCCCATTCCCCTTCCGTCTCCCCCAACAGTGTCTATCCCCATTCCCATTCCCTCTCCCCCAACACTGCCCGTCCCCATTCCCCTTCCCTCTCCCCCAACAGTGTCTATCCCCATTCCCATTCCCTCTCCCCCAACACTGCCCGTCCCCATTCCCCTTCCCTCTCCCCCAGCACTGTCCATCCTCATTCCCATTCCCTCTCCCCCAACACTGTCCGTCCGCATTCCCGATCCCCAAGCACTGCCCGTCCCCATTCTCCTTCCCTCTCCCCCAAAACTGTCTGTCCACATTCCCTCTCCCCCAACACTGTCCATCCCCATTCCCCTTCCCTATCCCCCAACACTGTCCATCCCCATTCCCCTTCCCTATCCCCCAACACTGTCCGTCCCCACTCCCCCTTCCGTCTCCCCCGACACTGCCCGTCCCCATTCCCCTTCCCTCTCCCCCAACACTGCCCGTCCCCATGTCCCTTCCCTCTCCCCCAACACTGTCCGTCCCCATTCCCCTTCCCTCTCCCCCAACACTCTCCGTCCCCATTCCCATTCCCTCTCCCCCAACACTGTCCATCCCCCAAGACTGTCCGTCCCCATTCCCATTCCGCAACACTGTCCATCCCCATTCCCTCTCCCCCAACACTGTCCGTCCCCATTCCCCTTCCCTCTCCCCCAACACTCTCCGTCCCCATTCCCATTCCCTCTCCCCCAACACTGTCCATCCCCCAAGACTGTCCGTCCCCATTCCCATTCCGCAACACTGTCCATTCCCATTCCCTCTCCCCCAACACTGTCCATCCCCCAAGACTGTCCGTCCCCATTCCCATTCCGCAACACTGTCCATCCCCATTCCCTCTCCCCCAACACTGTCCGTCCCCTTTCCCCTTCCGTCTCCCCCAACACTGCCCGTCCCCATTCCCCTTCCCTCTCCCCCAACACTGCCCATCCCCATTCCCCTTCCCTCTCCCCCAACACTGCCCATCCGCATTCCCCTTCCCTCTCCCCCAACAGTGTCTATTCCCATTCCCATTCCCTCTCCCCCAACACTGCCCGTCCCCATTCCCCTTCCTCTCCCCCAACACTGCCCATCCCCATTCCCCTTCCCTCTCCCCCAACAGTGTCTATCCCCATTCCCATTCCCTCTCCCCCAACACTGCCCATCCCCATTCCCCTTCCCTCTCCCCCAACACTGTCCATCCCCATTATCTATCCCCCAAGACTGTCCGTCCCCATTCCCATTCCGCAACACTGTCCATCCCCATTCCCTCTCCCCCAACACTGCCCATCCCCATTCCCCTTCCCTCTCCCCCAACACTGTCCATCCCCATTCCCTCTCCCCCAACACTGCCCATCCCCATTCCCCTTCCCTCTCCCCCAACACTGCCCATCCCCATTCCCCTTCCTCTCCCCCAACACTGTCCGTCCCCATTCCCCTTCCGTCTCCCCCAACACTGCCCATCCCCATTCCCCTTCCCTCTCCCCCAACACTGCCCATCCCCATTCCCATTCCCTCTCCCCCAACACTGCCCGTCCCCATTCCCCTTCCGTCTCCCCCAATACTGTCCGTCCCCATTCCCCTTCCCTCTCCCCCAACACTGTCCGTCCCCATTCCTCTTCCTCTCCCCCAACACTGTCCGTCCCCATTCCTCTTCCGTCTCCCCCAACACTGCCCGTCCCCATTCCCCTTCCGTCTCCCCCAACAGTGTCTATCCCCATTCCCATTCCCTCTCCCCCAACACTGCCCGTCCCCATTCCCCTTCCCTCTCCCCCAACAGTGTCTATCCCCATTCCCATTCCCTCTCCCCCAACACTGCCCGTCCCCATTCCCTCCGCCAACACAGTCTGTCCCCATTCCCATTCCCTCTCCCCCAACACTCTCCATCCCCATTCGCATTCCCTCTCCCCCAGCACTGTCCATCCTCATTCCCATTCCCTCTCCCCCAACACTGTCCGTCCGCATTCCCGATCCCCAAGCACTGCCCGTCCCCATTCTCCTTCCCTCTCCCCCAAAACTGTCTGTCCACATTCCCTCTCCCCCAACACTGTCCATCCCCATTCCCCTTCCCTATCCCCCAACACTGTCCTTCCCCATTCCCCTTCCCTATCCCCCAACACTGTCCGTCCCCACTCCCCCTTCCGTCTCCCCCGACACTGCCCGTCCCCATTCCCCTTCCCTCTCCCCCAACACTGCCCGTCCCCATGTCCCTTCCCTCTCCCCCAACACTGTCCGTCCCCATTCCCATTCCCTCTCCCCCAAGACTGTCCATCCCCATTCCCAATTCCCCAACACAGTCCATCCCCATTCCCTCTCCCCCAACACTGTCCGTCCCCATTCCCCTTCCCTCTCCCCCAACACTCTCCGTCCCCATTCCCATTCCCTCTCCCCCAACACTGTCCATCCCCCAAGACTGTCCGTCCCCATTCCCATTCCGCAACACTGTCCATCCCCATTCCCTCTCCCCCAACACTGCCCGTCCCCATTCCCCTTCCCTCTCCCCCAACACTGCCCGTCCCCATTCCCCTTCCCTCTCCCCCAACACTGCCCATCCGCATTCCCCTTCCCTCTCCCCCAACACTGCCCGTCCCCATTCCCTGCGCCAACACAGTCTGTCCCCATTCCCCTTCCCTCTCCCCCAACACGGTCTGTCCCCATTCCCTCTCTCCCAACACTGCCCGTCCCCATTCTCCTTCCCTCTCCCCCAAAACTGTGCGTCCCCATTCCCATTCCCTCTCCCCCAACACTGTCTGTCCCCATTCCCTCTGCCTAAGACAGTCCGTCCCCATTCCCAATCCCCCAAGACTGTCCGTCCCCATTCCCATTCCCTATCCCCCAACACTGTCCTTCCCCATTCCCTATCCCCCAACACTGTCCGTCCCCATTCCCTCTCGCCCAAGACTGTCCGTCCCCATTCGCTATCCCCCAAGACTGTCCGTCCCCATTCCCATTCCCCTTTCCCCAACACTGCCCGTCCCCATTCCCTCCGCCAACACAGTCTGTCCCCATTCCCATTCCCTCTTCCCCCAACACTGTCCGTCCCCATTCCCCTTCCCTCTCCCCCAACACTCACCGTCCCCATTCCCATTCCCTCTCCCCCAACTCTGCCCATCCCCATTCCCCTTCCCTCTCCCCCAGCACTGTCCGTCCCCATTCTCCTTCCCTCTCCCCCAAAACTGTGCGTCCCCATTCCCCTTCCTTCTCCCCCAACACTGTCCGTCCCCATTCCCATTCCCTCTCCCCCAACACTGTCGTCCCCATTCCCTCTGCCTAAGACAGTCCGTCCCCATTCCCTCTCCCCCAACACAGTCCGTCCCCATTCCCAATCCCCCAAGACTGTCCGTCCCCATTCCCATTCCCTATCCCCCAACACTGTCCTTCCCCATTCCCTATCCCCCAACACTGTCCGTCCCCATTCCCTCTCGCCCAAGACTGTCCGTCCCCATTCGCTATCCCCCAAGACTGTCCGTCCCCATTCCCATTCCCTTTTCCCCAACACTGTCCATCCCCATTCCCATTCCTTCTCCCCAACACTGCCCGTCCCCCTTCCCCTTCCCTCTCCCCCAACACTGTCCGTCCCCATTCCCTTCCGTCTCCCCCAAGCACTGTCCGTCCCCATTCCCATAACACTGTCCATCCCCATTCCCTATCCCCAACTCTATCTGTCCCCATTCCCATTCCCTATCCCCCAACACTGTCGTCCCCATTCCCTCTGCCCAACACAGTCCGTCCCCATTCCCTCTCCCCCAACACAGTCCGTCCCCATTCCCAATCCCCCCAGACTGTCCGTCCCCATTCCCATTCCCCATCTCCAACACTGTCCTTCCCCATTCCCATTCCCTATCCCCCAACACTTTCCGTCCCCATTCCCTCTCCCCCAATACTGTCCGTCCCCATTCGCTATCCCCCAAGACTGTCCGTCCCCATTCCCATTCCCTATTCCCCAACACTGTCCTTCCCCATTCCCATTCCTTCTCCCCCAACATTGCCCGTCCCCATTCCCCTTCCCTCTCCCCCAACACTGTCCGTCCCCATTCCCATTCCCTATCCCCCAACACTGCCCATCCCCATTCCCATTCCCTATCCCTCAACATTGTCCGTCCCCATTCCCATTCCCTAGCCCCCAACACTGTCCGTCCCCATTCCCATTCCCTATCCCCCAACACTGTCCGTCCCCATTCCCATTCCCTATCCCCAAACTCTGTCCGTCCCCATTCCCATTCCCTATCCCTCAACACTGTCCGTCCCCATTCCCTATCCCCCAACAGTGTCCGTCCCCATTCCCATTCCCTATCCCCAAACTCTGTCCGTCCCCATTCCCATTCCCTATCCCCAAACTCTGTCCATCCCCATTCCCATTCCCTGTCCCTCAACACTGTCCGTCCCCATACCCATTCCCTATCCCTCAACACTGCCCGTCCCCATTCCCCTTCCCTCTCCCCCAACACTGCCCGTCCCAATCCTCCTTCCCTCTTCCCCAACACTGTCCATCCCCACTCCCTATCCCCAACTCAATACGTCCCCATTCCCATTCCCTATCCCCCAACATTGTCCATCCCCATTCCCTATCCCCAACTCAATCCGTCCCCATTCCCATTCCCTATCCCCCAACACTGTCATCCCCATTCCCTCTGCCCAACACAGTCCGTCCCCATTCGCTCTCCCCCAACACAGTCCGTCCCCATTCCCAATCCCCCAACACAGTCCGTCCCCATTCCCAATCCCCCAACACTGTCCGTCCCCATTCCCATTCCCTATCCCCCAACACTGTCCTTCCCCATTCCCATTCCCTATCCCCCAACAATGTCCGTCCCCATTCCCTCTCCCCCAACACTGTCCGTCCCCATTCCCTCTCCCCCAACACTGTCCATCCCCATTCCCTATCACCCAAGACTGTCCGTCCCCATTCCCATTCCCTATCCCCCAACACTGACCGTCCCCATTCCCTATCGCCCAACACTGTCCATCCCCACTCCCCCACTCCCCAACACTGCCCGTCCCCATTCCACTTCCCTATCCCCCAACTCTGTCCGTCCCCATTCCCCCTTTCCCAACACTGTCCGTCCCCATTCCCATTCCCTCTCCCCCAACACTGTCCGTCCCCATTCCCATTCCCTATCCCCCAACACTGTCCGTCCCCATTCCCATTCCCTCTCCCCAACACTGTCCGTCCCCATTCCCTAGCCCCCAACACTGTCCATCCCCATTCCCTCACCCCCCAACACTGCCCGTCCCCATTCCCATTCCCTATCCCCCAACAATGTCCGTCCCTATTCCCATTCCCTATCCCCCAACACTGTCCGTCCCCATTCCCATTCCCTATCCCCAAACTCTGTCCGTCCCCATTCCCATTCCCTATCCCTCAACACTGTCCGTCCCCATTCCCATTCCCTATCCCCCAACAGTGTCCGTCCCCATTCCCATTCCCTATCCCAAAACTCTGTCCGTCCCCATTCACATTCCCTATCCCACAACACTGTCCGTCCCCATTCCCATTCCCTGTCCCTCAACACTGTCCGTCCCCATTCCCATTCCCTATCCCTCAACACTGTCCGTCCCCATTCCCTGTCCATCAACACTGTCCGTCCCCATTCCCTCTCCCCCAACACTGTCCGTCCCCATTCCCATTCCCTTTTCCCCCAACTCTGTCCGTCCCCATTTCCATTATCTCTTTCCCAACACTGTCCGTCCCCGTCCCCATTCCCATTCCCTATCCCCAAACACTGTCCGTCCCCATTCCCATTACCTATCCCTCAACACTGTCTGTCCCCATTCCCTAGCCCCCAACACTGTCCATCCCCATTCCCTCTCCCCAACACTGTCCATCCCCATTCCCATTCCCTCTCCCCCAACGCTGTCCGTCCCCATTCCCGTTCCCTATCCCCCAGCACTGTCTGTCCCCATTTCCTATCCCCCAACACTGTCCATCCCCATTCCCATTCCCTCTCCCTCAACACTGTCCGTCCCCATTCCCATTCCCTCTCCCCCAACACTGTCTGTCCCCATTTCCTATCCCCCAACACTGTCCATCCCCATTCCCATTCCCTCTCCCTCAACACTGTCCATCCCCATTCCCTCTCCCTCAACACTGTCTGTCCCCATTCCCATTCCCTCTCCCTCAACACTGTCCGTCCCCATTCCCATTCCCTATCCCTCAACACTGTCCGTCCCCATTCCCATTCCCCCAACACTGTCCGTCCCCATTCCCATTCCCTTTTCCCCAACTCTGTCCGTCTCCATTTCCATGACCTCTTTCCCAACACTGTACGTTCCCATTCCCATTCCCTATCCCCAAACACTGTCCATCCCCATTCCCTCTCCCCCAACACTGTCCGTCCCCATTCCCTATCCCCCAACACTGTCCATCCTCATTCCCCTTCCCTCTCCCCCAACACTGTCCGTCCCCATTCCCGTTCCCTATCCCCCAACACTGTCCATCCCCATTTCCATTCCCTCTCCCCCAACACTGTCCGCCCCATTCCCTATCCCCCAACACATTCCGTCCCCATTCCCGTTCCCTCTCCCCCAACACTGCCCACCCCATTCCCATTCCCTTTTCCCCAACACTGTCCGTCCCCATTCCCGTTCCCTCTTCCCCAACACTGTCCGTCCCCATTCCCGTTCCCTCTCCCCCAACACTGTCCATCCCCATTCCCGTTCCCTCTCCCCCAACACTGTCCATCCCCATTCCCTCTTCCCCAACACTGTCCGTCCCCATTCCCGTTCCCTCTCCCGCAACACTGTCCATCCCCATTCCCTATTCCCCAACACTGTCTGTCCCCATTCCCATTCCCTCTCCGCCAACACTGTCCGTCCCCATTCCCGTTCCCTATCCCCCAACACTGTCCGTCCCCATTCCCATTCCCTGTCCCCCAACACTGTCCGTCCCCATTCCCGTTCCCTCTCCCCCAACACTGTCCATCCCCTCTTCCCCAACACTGTCCGTCCCCATTCCCGTTCCTTCTCCCGCAACACTGTCCATCCCCATTCCCTATTCCCCAACACTGCCCGTCCCCATTCCCATTCCCTCTCCCCAAAACTGTCCATCCCCATTCCCTCTCGCCCAACACTGTCCATCCCCATTCCCATTCCCTCTCCCCCAAAACTTTCCGTCACCATATCCATTCCCCCGCCCCCAACTCTATCCGTCCCGGTCATGATATTCAGGTAAACATCATAGCACATACATACATACTGATGGGCAGATCAACGGACCAATCAACACACACAACACGACAGCCAATCACAGACAAGAGCATACACAGTACAAAACAGAGAACACAACACTTCCTGGGCACTCGAGCAGGAGACGGCTCAGGGCACAGAGCTCATTACAAGCCACTCAGACATCCACCATGTGCTGAGTGCCACTACAAGATAGAATTAGGAATAGGTCCACAGAATCAAGGGTCATGATCGAACCTCAGTAACCAGTTTACCAGTGTAAATAGATGTTTGAAATAAAACTGCGTTGTACCATTCACAACCGTGTTGGTTTGTCTGTGCATCAGAGTACCCAACACATCATAGTACCAGGAGTGACTTTGGTACCTACCTACAAATCCTCTGGAATCTGCCATCCTGCGCCACGGACACCGTCAACACACCGCAGCCGCTGCAAGTCGCTGGAAACCTCGGCGTTAATTGGAAGCTGTTCAAACAGTGCTTCCAGCTCTTTCTGGAAGCCAACGAAAGGGAGAGCGCCTCGGACACCAGAAAGATCGCCATCCTCCTCTCCACGGCAGGTCAACACGCCATCCTTGTCTACAACTCCCTGGTGTTCGCGGAAGGTGAGGACAAGACCAAATAGAAGACGGTCCTTCTCAAACTCGACCAACACTTCAACGTCGAGGTCAACGAGAGCTTCGAGAGGTATCTCTTCCAGCAGCGCCTGCAAGGTAAGGATGAGCCCTTTCAATCCTTCCTTACGCACCTCCGTATCCTCGCGCAGTCCTGCGGTTACGACAGTGAGAGTCAGTGTGTGTGGAACCCGTACCCCAGTGAGAGTCAGTGTGGCGAATGTCGTGTCCCTGTTCAAAAAAGGAACTAGGGATAACTCTGGGAATTACAGGCCAGTTAGTCTTACTTCGGTGGTAGGCAAAGTAATGGAAAGGGTACTGAAGGGTAGGATTTCTGAGCATCTGGAAAGACACTGCTTGATTAGGGATAGTCAGCACGGATTTGTGAGGGGTAGGTCTTGCCTTACAAGTCTTATTGAATTCTTTGAGGAGGTGACCAAGCAAGTGGATGAAGGTAAAGCAGTGGATGTAGTGGACATGGATTTTAGTAAGGCATTTGATAAGGTTCCCCATGGTAGGCTTATGCAGAAAGTAAGGAGGCATGGGATAGTGGGAAATTTGGCCAGTTGGATAACAAACTGGCTAACCGATAGAAGTCAGAGAGTGGTGGTGGATGGCAAATATTCAGCCTGGATCCCAGTTACCAGTGGCGTACCGCAGGGATCAGTTCTGGGTCCTCTGCTGTTTGTGATTTTCATTAATGACTTGGATGAGGGAGTTGAAGGGTGGGTCAGTAAATTTGCAGACGATACGAAGATTGGTGGAGTTGTGGATTGTGAGGAGGGCTGTTGTCAGCTGCAAAGAGACATAGATAGGATGCAAAGCTGGGCTGAGAAGTGGCAGATGGAGTTTAACCCTGAAAAGTGTGAGGTTGTCCATTTTGGAAGGACAAATATGAATGCGGAATACAGGGTTAACGGTAGAGTTCTTGGCAACGTGGAGGAGCAGAGAGATCTTGGGGTCTATGTTCATACATCTTTGAAAGTTGCCACTCAAGTGGATAGAGCTGTGAAGAAGGCCTATGGTGTGCTAGCGTTCATTAACAGAGGGATTGAATTTGAGAGCCGTGAGGTGATGATGCAGCTGTACAAAACTTTGGTAAGGCCACATTTGGAGTACTGTGTACAGTTCTGGTCGCCTCATTTTAGCAAGGATGTGGAAGCTTTGGAAAAGGTGCAAAGGAGATTTACCAGGATGTTACCTAGAATGGAGAGTAGGTCTTACGAGGAAAGGTTGAGGGTGCTGCCGGTTTGAGTCGAATCTCGTACGTGTATGGCAATGTCTCCATGCCTTCCAAAACCTCCTGGATGTGAGCAAGGAGGGAATGGAGATTTGCGTGGAACTCAGCATCCGGGAAGTCGGATATCTCATCTGGAGAGAGAGACATAATGCGCTGTACCAGGTGAAGGACCTTACACGCCTGTGTGCCCAGTGACGAGTCTTTTGATGAGCCGACAACTTCGAAGGGGAGTGTGGCCGTGTGCGTCTTGTGAGTTATCTGTAGCTGGCAAGATCCTATGGACGGGATGACGTTCCCGTTATAATCAACCATCTTGAGCCGGGATGGCGTGATGGGTGGTTTGACCTTCATGGCCTGGAATGCAGAATATGCAATCAGGTTGGTGGATGCGCCGGTGTCCAGACGGAAGGCGACGCGAGATCGGTTGACCGTCAGGGTGGCACTCCACTCATCGGCTGGATTGATGGCATTGACCTTGTTGACATCGATGACGGAAACGCGGAAGGCATCCTGGTCATCTGCATCACTTAACTGGAAGTCTTGATGCGTGGGCTGGACGGTCCTGACGTGTTTGCGAGGTTGTCGGGGATGTGCCGGATCCATGTGTTGAGCCGCACGACAGTGGGCAGCGTAGTGGCCCATCTTGCCACATCTGAGGCACTGTCGGTTTTTTGCAGGACATTGCCCTTTTAAGTGTACAGCTCCACAATTGCCGCACGTCATGACGTCACGGCGTTCGTTGCGCCACTGCGCATGCGCAGTGCGATCTTGCATTGGGCGCGCCTGCGCGGTGCGTCCCTCGATGTGGCCGTTATTTTTGGCGCGCACCAGACCGCGAAAAGCGCGGGAAGCAGCCGCTCTCGTCGGGGCCGCGGGTCGGGAAGTAATCGACGGCCTGGATGCGTTCGGCATCGTGGGCGGCCTGGCTTGCCGATTCGACGGCTGGGGACCCCCTCCGTGCCAATTCGGACGCCTGAAATCGGGCAAAACGGCTGGTTGCATTCTCGTGGAGGACACAGGCCTCCACTGCAGACGCTAAGGTGAGGCTTTTTATTTTAAGAAGCTGCTGGCGTAGGCCACTGGAGGCAACGCCAAAAACAATCTGGTCCCTGATCATGGACTCTGAGGTGCTGCCGTAACCGCAGGACTGCGCTAGAATTCGGAGGTGCGTCAAAAAGGGTTGACAAAGCTCCTCCTTACCTTACAGGCGTTGCTGAAAGAGGTATCTTTCAAAACTTTCATTCACTTCAACATTAAAGTGCTGGTCCAGTTTGAGGATGACCGTGTCATACTTGGATTGGTTTTCCCCTTCTTCGAACACCAGTGAGTTGAAGACGTCGAGGGCGTGCTGCTCTGCGTAGAAGAGGAGCATTGCAATCTTCGTTTCATCCGAGGCACTCTGTTTCTCGTTGGCTCGGATGTACAGGTCAAATCGCTGCCTGAAGAGCTTCCAATTGGTACCAAGGTTCCCCGCGACTTGCAACGGCTGCGGTTTATTGGCGAGGTCCATGTCCAGAATGGCAGGTTAGTTGGCAGGTATCGATCTAAACTAGGGTTTAAACTAGTATGGCAGGGGGGTGGGCACGGGAGCAATAGGTCAGAAGGTGAGAGCACTGAGGGAGAACTAGGGAATAGGGACAGTGTGGCTCTGAGGCAGAGCAGACGGGGAGAAGTTGCTGAACACAGCAGGTCTGGTGGCCTGAAGTGCATGTGTTTTAATGCAAGGAGCATTACGGCAGATGAACTTAGAGCTTGGATTACTACTTGGAACTATGATGTTGTTGCCATTACAGAGACCTGGTTGAGGGAAGGGCAGGATTGGCAGCTAAACGTTCCAGGATTTAGATGTTTCAGGCGGGATAGAGGGGGATGTAAAAGGGGAGGTGGAGTTGCGCTACTTGTTCGGGAGAATATCACAGCTATACTGCGAGAGGACACCTCAGAGGGCAGTGAGGCTATATGGGTAGAGATCAGGAATAAGAAGGGTGCAGTCACAATGTTGGGGGTATACTATAGGCCTCCCAACAGCCAGCGGGAGATAGAGGAGCAGATAGGTAGACAGATTTTGGAAAAGAGTAAAAACAACAGGGTTGTGGTGATGGGAGACTTCAACTTCCCCAATATTGACTGGGACCCACTTAGTGCCAGGGGCTTAGACGGGGCGGAGTTTGTAAGGAGCATCCAGGAGGGCTTCTTAAAACAATATGTAAACAGTCCAACTAGGGAAGGGGCGGTACTGGACCTGGTATTGGGGAATGAGCCCGGCCAGGTGGTAGATGTTTCAGTAGGGGAGCATTTCGGTAACAGGGACCACAATTCAGTAAGTTTTAAAGTACTGGTGGACAAGGATAAGAGTGGTCCGAGGATGAATGTGCTAAATTGGGGGAAGGCTAATTATAACAATATTAGGCGGGAACTGAAGAACATAGATTGGGGGCGGATGTTTGAGGGTAAATCAACATCTGACATGTGGGAGGCTTTCAAGTGTCAGTCGAAAGGAATACAGGACCGGCATGTTCCTGTGAGGAAGAAAGATAAATACGGCAATTTTCGGGAACCTTGGATGACGAGTGATATTGTTGGCCTCGTCAAAAAGAAAAAGGAGGCATTTGTCAGGGCTAAGAGGCTGGGAACAGACGAAGCCTGTGTGGCATATAAGGAAAGTAGGAAGGAACTTAAGCAAGGAGTCAGGAGGGCTAGAAGGGGTCACGAAAAGTCATTAGCAAATAGGGTTAAGGAAAATCCCAAGGCTTTTTACACGTACATAAAAAGCAAGAGGGTAGCCAGGGAAAGGGTTGGCCCACTGAAGGATAGGCAAGGGAATCTATGTGTGGAGCCAGAGGAAATGGGCGAGGTACTAAATGAATACTTTGCATCAGTATTCACCAAAGAGAAGGAATTGGTAGATGTTGAGTCTGGAGAAGGGGGTGTAGATAGCCTGGGTCACATTGTGATCCAAAAAGACGAGGTGTTGGGTGTCTTAAAAAATATTAAGGTAGATAAGTCGGGCAGTATGGTCGGCACGGGCTTGGAGGGCCGAAGGGCCTGTTCCTGTGCTGTACATTTCTTTGTTCTTTGTTGTTCTTTGATCCACTCCTGTACCTTGTGGTGTTGGGCGTTCTGACACACAGATGAGCCAACACAGTTGTATATGGTACAACGCTATTTTATTTAAACTTTCTATGTACAGTTTTGTCTTAATGCTCTGCACGTGGGGATTCCCTGTTTGTGATGTTGAAACAGGTTGTGTCCGTGTCCTTGTCCCCAGACCTACTGTCCACCAGGTGTCGTGTTCGTGCTTTTATATGGTTCCTGTCTTTGTGTGTGATTGGTTGTGGTGTTGTGTGTTCTGATTTGTCTGTTGGTGTGTCTATCATGATGTGTGTGTTTGAATATCGTGACAGGTGCTAGGCCTTTTCTCATTAGAACGGAGAAGGATGAGGGGCGACTTGCTAGAGGTTTATAAGATGATCAGGGGAATAGATAGAGTAGACAGTCAGAGACTTTTTCCCCGGGTGGAACAAACCATTACAAGGGGACATAAATTTAAGGTGAAAGGTGGAAGATATAGGAGGGATATCAGAGGTAGGTTCTTTACCCAGAGAGTAGTGGGGGCATGGAATGCACTGCCTGTGGAAGTAGTTGAGTCGGAAACATTAGGGACATTCAAGCAGCTATTGGATAGGTACAAAGAACAAAGAAATGTACAGCACAGGAACAGGCCCTTCGGCCCTCCAAGCCCGTGCCGACCATGCTGCCCAACTAAACTACAATCTTCTACACTTCCTGGGTCCGTATCCTTCTATTCCCATCCTATTCATGTATTTGTCAAGATGCCCCTTAAATGTCCCCATCGTCCCTGCTTCCACCACCTCCTCCGGTAGCGAGTTCCAGGCACCCACTACCCTCTGCGTAAAAAACTTGCCTCGTACATCTACTCTAAACCTTGCCCCTCTCACCTTAAACCTATGCCCCCTAGTAATTGACCCCTCTACCCTGGGGAAAAGCCTCTGACTATCCACTCGGTCTATGCCCCTCATAATTTTGTATACCTCTATCAGGTCTCCCCTCAACCTCCTTCGTTCCAGTGAGAACAAACCGAGTTTATTCAACCGCTCCTCATAGCTAATGCCCTCCATACCAGGCAACATTCTGGTAAATCTCTTCTGCACCCTCTCTAAAGCCTCCACATCCTTCTGGTAGTGTGGCGACCAGAATTGAACACTATACTCCAAGTGTGGCCTAACTAAGGTTCTATACAGCTGCAACATGACTTGCCAATTCTTATACTCAATGCCCCGGCCAATGAAGGCAAGCATGCCGTATGCCTTCTTGACTGCCTTCTCCACCTGTGTTGCCCCTTTCAATGACCTGTGGATCTGTACTCCTAGATCTCTTTGACTTTCAATACTCTTGAGGGTTCTACCATTCACTGTATATTCGCTACCTGCATTAGACCTTCCAAAATGCATAACCTCACATTTGTCTGGATTAAACTCCATCTGCCATCTCTCCGCCCAAGTCTCCAGACAATCTAAATCCTGCTGTATCCTCCGACAGTCCTCATCGCTATCCGCAATTCCACCAACCTTTGTGTCGTCTGCAAACTTACTAATCAGACCAGTTACATTTTCCTCCAAATCATTTATATATACTACAAAGAGCAAAGGTCCCAGCACTGATCCCTGTGGAACACCACTGGTCACAGCCCTCCAATTAGAAAAGCATCCCTCCATTGCTACTCTCTGCCTTCTATGGCCTAGCCAGTTCTGTATCCACCTTGCCAGCTCACCCCTGATCCCGTGTGCCTTCACCTTTTGTACTAGTCTACCATGAGGGACCTTGTCAAAGGCCTTACTGAAGTCCATATAGACAACATCCACTGCCCTACCTGCATCAATCATCTTAGTGACCTCCTCGAAAAACTCTATCAAGTTAGTGAGACACGACCTCCCCTTCACAAAACCATGCTGCCTCTCACTAATACGTCCATTTGCTTCCAAATGGGAGTCGATCCTGTCTCGAAGAATTCTCTCCAGTAATTTCCCTACCACTGAAGTAAGGCTCACCGGCCTGTAGTTCCCGGGATTATCCTTGCTATCCTTCTTAAACAGAGGAACAACATTGGCTATTCTCCAGTCCTCCGGGACATCCCCTGAAGACAGCGAGGATCCAAAGATTTCTGTCAAGGCCTCAGCAATTTCCTCTCCAGCCTCCTTCAGTATTCTGGGGTAGATCCCATCAGGCCCTGGGGACTTATCTACCTTAATATTTTTTAAGACACCCAACACCTCGTCTTTTTGGATCACAATGTGACCCAGGCTATCTACACCCCCTTCTCCAGACTCAACATCTACCAATTCCTTCTCTTTGGTGAATACTGATGCAAAGTATTCATTTAGTACCTCGCCCATTTCCTCTGGCTCCACACATAGATTCCCTTGCCTATCCTTCAGTGGGCCAACCCTTTCCCTGGCTACCCTCTTGCTTTTTATGTACGTGTAAAAAGCCTTGGGATTTTCCTTAACCCTATTTGCCAATGACTTTTCGTGACCCCTTCTAGCCCTCCTGACTCCTTGCTTAAGTTCCTTCCTACTTTCCTTATTTTCCACGCAGGCTTTGTCTGTTCCCAGCCTTTTAGCCCTGACAAATGCCTCCTTTTTCTTTTTGACGAGGCCTACAATATCACTCGTCATCCAAGGTTCCCGAAAATTGCCGTATTTATCCTTCTTCCTCACAGGAACATGCTGGTCCTGTATTCCTTTCAACTGCCACTTGAAAGCCTCCCACATGTCAGATGTTGATTTGCCCTCAAACATCCGCCCCCAATCTATGTTCTTCAGTTCCCGCCTAATATTGTTATAATTAGCCTTCCCCCAATTTAGCACATTCATCCTCGGACCACTCTTATCCTTGTCCACCAGTACTTTAAAACTTACTGAATTGTGGTCCCTGTTACCGAAATGGTCCCCTACTGAAACATTCACCACCTGGCCGGGCTCATTCCCCAATACCAGGTCCAGTACCGCCCCTTCCCGAGTTGGACTGTCGACATATTGTTTTAAGAAGCCCTCCTGGATGCTCCTTACAAACTCTAAGCTCTAAGCCCCTGGCACTAAGTGAGTCCCAGTCAATATTGGGGAAGTTGAAGTCTCCCATCACCACAACCCTGTTGTTTTTACTCTTTTCCAAAATCTGTCTACCTATCTGCTCCTCTATCTCCCGCTAGCTGTTGGGAGGCCTGTAGTAAACCCCCAACATTGTGACTGCACCCTTCTTATTCCTGATCTCTACCCATACAGCCTCACTGCCCTCTGAGGTGTCCTCTCGCAGTACAGCTGTGATATTCTCCCGAACAAGTAGCGAAACTCCGCCTCCCCTTTTACATCCCCCTCTATCCCGCCTGAAACATCTAAATCCTGGAACGTTTAGCTGCCAATCCTGCCCTTCCCTCAACCAGGTCTCAGTAATGGCAACAACATCATAGTTCCAAGTACTAATCCAAGCTCTAAGTTCATCTGCCTTACCCGTAATACTTCTTGCATTAAAACATATGCACTTCAGGCCACCAGACCCGCTGTGTTCAGCAACTTCTCCCCGTCTGCTCTGCCTCAGAGCCACACTGTCCCTATTCCCTAGTTCTCCCTCAATGCTCTCACCGTCTGACCTATTGCTCCCGTGCCCACCCCCCTGCCATACAAGTTTAAACCGTCCCGTGTGACACTAGCAAACCTCGTGGCCAGGATATCCAGGTACATGGATTACGGTAAAATGATATAGTGTAGATTTATTTGTTCTTAAGGGCAGCACGGTAGCATTGTGAATAGCACAATTGCTTCACAGATCCAGGGTCCCAGGTTCGATTCCGGCTTGGGTCACTGTCTGTGCGGAGTCTGCACGTCCTCCTCGTGTCTGCGTGGGTTTCCTCCGGGTGCTCCGGTTTCCTCCCACAGTCCAAAGATGTGCAGGGTAGGTGGATTGGCCTTAGTGTCCAAAATTGCCCTTGGTGTTGAGTTTGGGTAGGATGCTCTTTCCAAGAGCCGGTGCAGACTCAAAGGGCCGAATGGCCTCCTTCTGCACTGTAAATTCAATGATAATCTATGATTAATCTAGGACAAAGGTTCGGCACAATATCGTGGGCCGAAGGGCCTGTTCTGTGCAGTATTTTCTATGTTCTATGTAACTGTACCCCAGTGACAGACAGTGTGTGTGGACCCCGTACCCCAGTGAGAGTCAGTGTGTGTGGAACTGTACCCCAGTGAGTCAGTGTGTGTGGAACCCGTACCCCAGAGAGAGTCAGTGTGTGTGGAACTGTACCCCAGTGAGAGTCAGTGTGTGTGGAACTGTATCCCAGTGAGAGTCAGTGTGTGTGGAACTGTATCCCAGTGAGAGTCAGTGTGTGTGGAACTGTATCCCAGTGAGAGTCAGTGTGTGTGGAACTGTATCCAAGTGAGTGTCAGTGTGTGTGGAACTGTATCCCAGTGAGAGTCAGTGTGTGTGGAACTGTACCCCAGTGAGTCAGTGTGTGTGGGACCCGTACCCCAGTGAGAGTCAGTGTGTGTGGAACTGTCCCCAAGTGAGAGTCAGTGTGTGTGGAACAAGTATCCCAGTGAGAGTCAGCGTGTGTGGAACTGTATCCGAGTGAGAGTCAGTGTGTGTGGAACCCGTATCCCAGTGAGAGTCAGTGTGTGTGGAACTGTCCCCCAGTGAGAGGCAGTGAGTGTGGAACCCGTATCCCAGTGAGAGTCAGCGTGTGTGGAACTGTATCCCATTTAGAGTCAAGTGTGTGTGGAACTGTATCCCAGTGAGAGTCAGAGTGTGTGGAACCCATATCCCAGTGAGAGTCAGCGTGTGTGGAACTGTATCCCAGTGAGAGTCAGTGTGTGTGGAACTGTACCCCAGTGAGAGTCAGTGTGTGTGGAACTGTATCCCAGTGAGAGTCAGTGTGTGTGGAACTGTACCCCAGTGAGAGTCAGTGTGTGTGGAACTGTATCCCAGCGAGAGTCAGTGTGTGTGGAACTGTATCCCATCGAGAGTCAGTGTGTGTGGAACTGTATCCCAGTGAGAGTCAGTGTGTGTGGGACTGTATCCCAGTGAGGGTCAGTGTGTGTGGAACTGTACCCCAGTGAGAGTCAGTGTGTGTGGGACATATACCCCAGCGAGAGTCAGTGTGTGTGGAACTGTATCCCAGTGAGAGTCACTGTGTGTGGAACTGTACCCCAGTGAGAGTCACTGTGTGTGGAACTGTATCCCAGTGAGAGTCAGTGTGTGTGGAATCCATACCCCATTGAGAGTCAGTGTGTGTGGAACTGTATCCCAGTGAGAGTCAGTGCTGTTGAACTGTATCCGAGTGAGAGTCAGTGTGTGTGGAACTGTATCCCAGTGAGAGTCAGTGTGTGTGGAACTGTATCCCAGTGAGAGTCAGTGTGTGGGGAACTGTTTCCCAGTGAGAGTCAGTGTGTGTGGAACCCGTACCCCAGTGAGAGTCAGTGTGTGTGAGTCTCGTACCCCAGTGAGAGTCAGTGTGTGTGGGACCCGTATCCCAGTGAGAGTGTGTGTGGAACTGTCCCCCAGTGAGAGTCAGTGTGTGTGGAACCAGTATCCCAGTGAGAGTCAGCGTGTGTGGAACTGTATCCCAGTGAGAGTAAGTGTGTGTGGAACCCGTATCCCAGTGAGAGTCAGTGTGTGTGGAACTGTATCCCAGTGAGAGTCAGTGTGTGTGGAACTGTCCCCCAGTGAGAGTCAGTGTGTGTGGAACCCGTATCCCAGTGAGAGTCAGTGTGTGTGGAACTGTATCCCAGTGAGAGTCAGTGTGTGTGGAACCCGTACCCCAGTGAGAGTCAGTGTGTGTGGGACCCATACCCCAGTGAGAGTCCGTAATGTGGAACTGTATCCCAGTGAGTGTCTGTGTGTGTGGAACCCGTATCCCAATGAGAGTCAGCGTGTGTGGAACTGTATCCCAGTAAGAGTCAAGTGTGTGTGGAACTGTATCCCAGTGAGAGTCAGCGTGTGTGGAACTGTATCCCAGTGAGAGTCAGTGTGTGTGGAACCCGTATCCCAGTGAGAGTCAGCGTGTGTGGAACTGTATCCCAGTGAGAGTCAGTGTGTGGAACTGTCCCCCAGTGATCGTCAGTGTGTGTGTGGAACCCGTACCCCAGTGAGAGTCAGTGTGTGTGGAACTGTATCCCAGGGAGAGTCAGTGTGTGTGGAACTGTTTCCCAGTGAGTCAGTGTGTGTGGAACTGTACCCCAGTGAGAGTCAGTGTGTGTGTAACCCGTACCCCAGTGAGAGTCAGTGTGTGTGAGTCTCGTACCCCAGTGAGAGTCAGTGTGTGTGAGTCTCGTACCCCAGTGAGAGTCAGTGTGTGTGGAACTGTGCCCCAGTGAGAGTCAGTGTGTGTGGAACCAGTATCCCAGTGAGAGTCAGTGTGTGTGGAACCCGTATCCCAGTGAGAGTCAGTGTGTGTGGAACTGTATCCCAGTGAGAGTCAGTGTGTGTGGAACCCGTATCCCAGTGAGAGTCAGCGTGTGTGGAACTGTATCCCAGTGAGAGTCAGTGTGTGGAACTGTACCCCAGTGAGAGTCAGTGTGTGTGGAACTGTATCCCAGTGAGACTCATCGTGTGTGGAACTGTATCCCAGTGAGAGTCAGTGTGTGTGGAACTGTATCCCAGTGAGAGTCAGTGTGTGTGGAACTGTATCCCAGTGAGAGTCAGTGTGTGTGGAACCCGTATCCCAGTGAGAGTCAGCGTGTGTGGAACTGTATCCCAGTGAGAGTCAGTGTGTGGAACTGTACCCCAGTGAGAGTCACTGTGTGTGGAACTGTATCCCAGTGAGAGTCAGTGCTGTGGAACTGTATCCCAGTGAGAGTCAGTGTGTGTGGCACTGTATCCCAGTGAGAGTCAGTGTGTGTGGAACTGTATCCCAGTGAGAGTCTGTGTGTGGAACTGTACCCCAGTGAGAGTCAGTGTGTGTGTAACCCGTACCCCAGTGAGAGTCAGTGTGTGTGAGTCTCGTACCCCAGTGAGAGTCAGTGTGTGTGGGACCGGTATCCCAGTGAGAGTCTGTGTGTGGAACTGTATCCCAGTGAGAGTCAGTGTGTGTGGAACTGTATCCCAGTGAGAGTCAGTGTGTGTGGAACTGTATCCCAGTGAGAGTCAGTGTGTGTGGAACTGTCCCCAAGTGAGAGTCAGTGTGTGTGGAACAAGTATCCCAGTGAGAGTCAGCGTGTGTGGAACTGTATCCCAGTGAGAGTCAGTGTGTGTGGAACCCGTATCCCAGTGAGAGTCAGTGTGTGTGGAACTGTCCCCCAGTGAGAGTCAGTGTGTGTGGAACCCGTATCCCAGTGAGAGTCAGCGTGTGTGGAACTGTATCCCATTTAGAGTCAAGTGTGTGTGGAACTGTATCCCAGTGAGAGTCAGAGTGTGTGGAACCCATATCCCAGTGAGAGTCAGCGTGTGTGGAATCCATACCCCAGTGAGAGTCAGTGTGTGTGGAACTGTATCCCAGCGGGAGTCAGTGCTGTTGAACTGTATCCCAGTGAGAGTCAGTGTGTGTGGAACTGTATCCCAGTGAGAGTCAGTGTGTGTGGAACTGTATCCCAGTGAGAGTCAGTGTGTGGTGAACTGTTTCCCAGTGAGAGTCAGTGTGTGTGGAACCCGTACCCCAGTGAGAGTCAGTGTGTGTGAGTCTCGTACCCCAGTGAGAGTCAGTGTGCGTGGGACCCGTATCCCAGTGAGAGTGTGTGTGGAACTGTCCCCCAGTGAGAGTCAGTGTGTGTGGAACCCGTATCCCAGTGAGAGTCAGTGTGTGTGGAACTGTATCCCAGTGAGAGTCAGTGTGTGTGGAACTGTTTCCCAGTGAGTCAGTGTGTGTGGAACCCGTACCCCAGTGAGAGTCAGTGTGTGTGTAACCCGTACCCCAGTGAGAGTCAGTGTGTGTGAGTCTCGTACCCCAGTGAGAGTCAGTGTGTGTGTCTCGTACCCCAGTGAGAGTCAGTGTGTGGAACTGTCCCCCAGTGAGAGTCAGTGTGTGTGGAACCCGTATCCCAGTGAGAGTCAGTGTGTGTGGAACTGTATCCCAGTGAGAGTCAGTGTGTGTGGAACCCGTACCCCAGTGAGAGTCAGTGTGTGTGGAACCCGTATCCCAGTGAGAGTCAGCGTGTGTGGAACTGTATCCCAGTGAGAGTCAAGTGTGTGTGGAACTGTATCCCAGTGAGAGTCAGTGTGTGTGGAACTGTATCCCAGTGAGAGTCAGTGTGTGTGGAACCCGTATCCCAGTGAGAGTCAGCGTGTGTGGAACTGTATCCCAGTGAGAGTCAGTGTGTGGAACTGTATCCCAGTGAGAGTCAGTGTGGTGGGAACCCGTATCCCAGTGAGAGTCAGTGTGTGTGGAACTGTATCCCAGTGAGAGTCAGTGTGTGTGGAACTGTATCCCAGTGAGAGTCAGTGTGTGTGGAACTGTATCCCATTGAGAGTCAGTGTGTGTGGAACTGTCCCCCAGTGAGAGTCACTGTGTGTGGAACTGTCCCCCAGTGAGAGTGACTGTGTGGGGAACTGTTTCCCAGTGAGAGTCAGTGTGTGTGGAACTATACCCTAGTGAGAGACAGTGTGTGTGTAACCCGTACCCCAGTGAGAGTCAGTGTGTGTGGAACTGTATCCCAGGGTGAGTCAGTCTGTGTGGAACTGTATCCCAGTGAGAGTCAGTCTGTGTGGAACTGTACCCCAGTGAGAATCAGTGTGTGTGGAACTGTATCCCAATGAGAGTCAGTGTGTGTGGAACCCATACCGCAGTGAGAGTCAGTGTGTTTGGAACTGTATCCTAGTGAGAGTCAGTGTGTGTGGAACCCGTACCCCAGCGAGAGTCAGTGTGTGGGGAACTGTCCCCCAGTGAGAGTCAGTGTGTGTGGAACCCGTACCCCAGTGAGAGTCAGTGTGTGTGGAACTGTATCCCAGTGAGAGTCAGTGTGTGTGGAACTGTCCCCCAGTGAGAGTCAGTGTGTGTGAGTATCGTACCTCAGTGAGAGTCAGTGTGTGTGGAACGTATCCCAGTGAGTCAGTGTGTGTGGAATTGTATCGCAGTGAGAGTCAGTGTGTGTGGAACTCTACCACAGTGAGAGTCAGTGTGTGGAACTGTACCCCAGTGAGAGTCAGTGTGGGTGGAACTGTATCCCAGTGAGAGTCAGTGTGTGTGGAATTGTACCCCAGTGAGAGTCAGTGTGTGTGTAACCCGTACCCCAGTGAGAGTCAGTGTGTGTGAGTCTCGTACCCCAGTGAGAGTCAGTGTGTGTGGGACCGGTATCCCAGTGAGAGTCAGCGTGTGTGGAACTGTCCCCAAGTGAGAGTCATTGTGTGTGGAACTGTCCCCCAGTGAGAGTCAGTGTGTGTGGGACTGTATCCCAGTGAGAGTCAGTGTGTGTGGAAGTGTACCCCAGTGAGAGTCAGTGTGTGTGGAACTGTATCCCAGGGAGAGTCAGTGTATGTGGAACTGTATCCCAGTGAGAGTCAGTGTGTGTGGAACCCGTACACCAGTGAGAGTCAGTGTGTGTGGAACTGGAACCCAGTGAGAGTCAGTGTGTGTGGAACCCGTATCCCAGTGAGAGTCAGTGTGTGTGGAACTGTATCCCAGTGAGAGTCAGTGTGTGGGGAACCGTATCCCAGTGAGAGTCAGTGTGTGTGGGACCCATACCCCAGTGAGAGTCACTGTGTGTGGAACTGTATCCCAGTGAGAGTCACTGTGTGTGGTACTGTACCCCAGTGAGAATCAGTGTGTGTGGAACTGTACCCCAGTGAGAGTCAGTGTGTGTGGAACTGTATCCCAGTGAGAGTCAGTGTGTGTGGAACCGTATCCCAGTGAGAGTCAGTGTGTGTGGAACTATATTCCAGTGAGAGTCAGTGTGTGTGGAACCGTATCACTGTGAGAGTCAGTGTGTGTGGACCTGTCCCCCAGTGAGAATCAGTGTGTGTGGACCTGTCCCCCAGTGAGAGTCAGTCTGTGTGGACCTGTCCCCCAGTGAGAATCAGTGTGTGTGGAACTGTATCCCAGTGAGAGTCAGTGTGTGTGGAACTGTATCCCAGTGAGAGTCAGTGTGTGTGGAACTGGAACCCAGTGAGAGTCAGTGTGTGTGGAACCCGTATCCCAGTGAGAGTCAGCGTGTGTGGAACTGTATCCCAGTGAGAGTCAGTGTGTGTGGAATGTATCCCATTGAGAGTCAGTGTGTGGAACTGTCCCCCAGTGAGAGTCAGTGTGTGTGGAACTGTACCCCAGTGAGAGTCACTGTGTGTGGAACAGTACCCCAGTGAGAGTCAGTGTGTGTGGAATCCATACCCCAGTGAGAGTCAGTGTGTGTGGAACTGTATCCCAGTGAGAGTCAGTGCTGTGGAACTGTATCCCAGTGAGAGTCAGTGTGTGTGGAACTGTATCCCAGTGAGAGTCTGTGTGGGGAACTGTTTCCCAGTGAGAGTCAGTGTGTGTGGAACTGTACCTCAGTGAGAGTCAGTGTGTGTGTAACCCGTACCCCAGTGAGAGTCAGTGTGTGTGAGTCTCGTACCCCAGTGAGAGTCAGTGTGTGTGGGACCGGTATCCCAGTGAGAGTCAGCGTGTGTGGAACTGTCCCCAAGTGAGAGTCATTGTGTGTGGAACTGTCCCCCAGTGAGAGTCAGTGTGTGTGGGACTGTATCCCAGTGAGAGTCAGTGTGTGTGGAAGTGTATCCCAGTGAGAGTCAGTCTGTGTGGAACTGTATCCCAGTGAGAGTCAGTGTGTGTGGGACTGTATCCCAGTGAGAGTCACTCTGTGTGGAACGGTACTCTAGTGAGAATCAGTGTGTGTGGAACTGTATCCCAGTGAGAGTCAGTGTGTGTGGGACTGGATCCCAGTGAGAGTCAGTGTGTGTGGAACTGTATCCCAGTGAGAGTCAGTGTGTGTGGAACTGTATCCCAGTGAGAGTCAGTGTGTGAGGGACTGTATCCCAGTGAGAGTCAGTGTGTGTGGAAGTGTATCCCAGTGAGAGTCAGTGTGTGTGGAATTGTACCCCAGTGAGAGTCAGTGTGTGTGGAACTGTATCCCAGGGAGAGTCAGTGTATGTGGAACTGTATGCCAGTGAGAGTCAGTGTGTGTGGAACCCGTACACCAGTGAGAGTCAGTGTGTGTGGAACTGGAACCCAGTGAGAGTCAGTGTGTGTGGAACCCGTATCCCAGTGAGAGTCAGTGTGTGTGGAACTGTATCCCAGTGAGAGTCAGTGTGTGGGGAACCGTATCCCAGTGAGAGTCAGTGTGTGTGGGACCCATACCCCAGTGAGAGTCACTGTGTGTGGAACTGTATCCCAGTGAGAGTCACTGTGTGTGGTACTGTACCCCAGTGAGAATCAGTGTGTGTGGAACTGTACCCCAGTGAGAGTCAGTGTGTGTGGAACTGTATCCCAGTGAGAGTCAGTGTGTGTGGAACCGAATCCCAGTGAGAGTCAGTGTGTGTGGAACTATATTCCAGTGAGAGTCAGTGTGTGTGGAACCGTATCACTGTGAGAGTCAGTGTGTGTGGACCTGTCCCCCAGTGAGAATCAGTGTGTGTGGACCTGTCCCCCAGTGAGAGTCAGTCTGTGTGGACCTGTCCCCCAGTGTGAATCAGTGTGTGTGGAACTGTATCCCAGTGAGAGTCAGTGTGTGTGGAACTGTATCCCAGTGAGAGTCAGTGTGTGTGGAACTGGAACCCAGTGAGAGTCAGTGTGTGTGGAACCCGTATCCCAGTGAGAGTCAGCGTGTGTGGAACTGTATCCCAGTGAGAGTCAGTGTGTGTGGAATGTATCCCATTGAGAGTCAGTGTGTGTGGAACTGTCCCCCAGTGAGAGTCAGTGTGTGTGGAACTGTACCCCAGTGAGAGTCACTGTGTGTGGAACAGTACCCCAGTGAGAGTCAGTGTGTGTGGAATCCATACCCCAGTGAGAGTCAGTGTGTGTGGAACTGTATCCCAGTGAGAGTCAGTGCTGTGGAACTGTATCCCAGTGAGAGTCAGTGTGTGTGGCACTGTATCCCAGTGAGAGTCAGTGTGTGTGGAACTGTATCCCAGTGAGAGTCTGTGTGGGGAACTGTTTCCCAGTGAGAGTCAGTGTGTGTGGAACTGTACCTCAGTGAGAGTCAGTGTGTGTGTAACCCGTACCCCAGTGAGAGTCAGTGTGTGTGAGTCTCGTACCCCAGTGAGAGTCAGTGTGTGTGGGACCGGTATCCCAGTGAGAGTCAGCGTGTGTGGAACTGTCCCCAAGTGAGAGTCATTGTGTGTGGAACTGTCCCCCAGTGAGAGTCAGTGTGTGTGGGACTGTATCCCAGTGAGAGTCAGTGTGTGTGGAAGTGTATCCCAGTGAGAGTCAGTCTGTGTGGAACTGTATCCCAGTGAGAGTCAGTGTGTGTGGGACTGTATCCCAGTGAGAGTCACTGTGTGGAACGGTACTCTAGTGAGAATCAGTGTGTGTGGAACTGTATCCCAGTGAGAGTCAGTGTGTGTGGGACTGTATCCCAGTGAGAGTCAGTGTGTGTGGAACTGTATCCCAGTGAGAGTCAGTGTGTGTGGAACTGTATCCCAGTGAGAGTCAGTGTGTGAGGGACTGTATCCCAGTGAGAGTCAGTGTGTGTGGAAGTGTATCCCAGTGAGAGTCAGTCTGTGTGGAACTGTATCCCAGTGAGAGTCACTCTGTGTGGAACGGTACTCTAGTGAGAATCAGTGTGTGTGCAACTGTATCCCAGTGAGAGTCAGTGTGTGTGGGACTGTATCCCAGTGATAGTCAGTGAGAGTGGAATTGTATCGCAGTGAGAGTCAGTGTGTGTGGAACTCTACCCCAGTGAGAGTCAGTGTGTGGAACTGTATCCCAGTCAGAGTCAGTGTGTGTGGAACTGTACCCCAGTGAGAGTCAGTGTGTGTGGAACCCGTACCCCAGTGAGAGTCAGTGTGTGTGGAACTGTATCCCAGTGAGAGTCAGTGTGTGTGGAACTGTATCCCAGTGAGAGTCAGTGTGTGTGGAACTGTATCCCAGTGAGAGTCAGTGTGTGTGGAATTGTACCCCAGTGAGAGTCAGTGTGTGTGGAACTGTATCCCAGGGAGAGTCAGTGTATGTGGAACTGTATCCCAGTGAGAGTCAGTGTGTGTGGAACCCGTACCCCAGTGAGAGTCAGTGTGTGTGGAACTGGAACCCAGTGAGAGTCAGTGTGTGTGGAACCCGTATCCCAGTGAGAGTCAGTGTGTGTGGAACTGTATCCCAGTGAGAGTCAGTGTGTGGGGAACCGTATCCCAGTGAGAGTCAGTGTGTGTGGGACGCATACCCCAGTGAGAGTCACTGTGTGTGGAACTGTATCCCAGTGAGAGTCAGTGTGTGTGGTACGGTACCCCAGTGAGAGTCAGTGTGTGGGGAACCCGTATCCCAGTGAGAGTCAGTGTGTGTGGAATTGTACCCCAGTGAGAGTCAGTGTGTGTGGAACTGTATCCCAGGGAGAGTCAGTGTATGTGGAACTGTATCCCAGTGAGAGTCAGTGTGTGTGGAACCCGTACCCCAGTGAGAGTCAGTGTGTGTGGAACTGGAACCCAGTGAGAGTCAGTGTGTGTGGAACCCGTATCCCAGTGAGAGTCAGCGTGTGTGGAACTGTATCCCAGTGAGAGTCAGTGTGTGGAACCCGTATCCCAGTGAGAGTCAGTGTGTGTGGAACTGTATCCCAGTGAGAGTCAGTGCGTGTGGAATGTATCCCATTGAGAGTCAGTGTGTGTGGAACTGTCCCCCAGTGAGAGTCAGTGTGTGTGGAACTGTACCCCAGTGAGAGTCACTGTGTGTGGAACTGTACCCCAGTGAGAGTCAGTGTGTGTGGAACCCGTACCCCAGTGAGAGTCAGTGTGTGTGGAACTGTATCCCAGTGAGAGTCAGTGCTGTGGATCTGTATCCCAGTGAGAGTCAGTGTGTGTGGCACTGTATCCCAGTGAGAGTCACTGTGTGTGGAACTGTATCCCAGTGAGAGTCAGTGTGTGTGGAACTGTATCCCAGTGAGAGTCTGTGTGGGGAACTGTTTCCCAGTGAGAGTCAGTGTGTGTGGAACTGTACCCCAGTGAGAGTCAGTGTGTGTGTAACCCGTACCCCAGTGAGAGTCAGTGTGTGTGAGTCTCGTACCCCAGTGAGAGTCAGTGTGTGTGGGACCGGTATCCCAGTGAGAGTCAGCGTGTGTGGAACTGTCCCCAAGTGAGAGTCAGTGTGTGTGGAACAAGTATCCCAGTGAGAGTCAGCGTGTGTGGAACTGTATCCCAGTGAGAGTCAGTGTGTGTGGAACCCGTATCCCAGTGAGAGTCAGTGTGTGTGGAACTGTCCCCCAGTGAGAGTCAGTATGTGTGGAACCCGTATCCCAGTGAGAGTCAGTGTGAGTGGAACTGTATCCCAGTGAGAGTCAGTGTGTGTGGGACCGGTATCCCAGTGAGAGTCAGCGTGTGTGGAACTGTCCCCAAGTGAGAGTCAGTGTGTGTGGAACAAGTATCCCAGTGAGAGTCAGCGTGTGTGGAACTGTATCCCAGTGAGAGTCAGTGTGTGTGGAACCCGTATCCCAGTGAGAGTCAGTGTGTGTGGAACTGTCCCCCAGTGAGAGTCAGTATGTGTGGAACCCGTATCCCAGTGAGAGTCAGTGTGAGTGGAACTGTATCCTAGTGAGAGTCAGTGTGTGTGGAACGGTCCCCCAGTGAGAGTCAGTATGTGTGGAACCCGTATCCCAGTGAGAGTCAGTGTGAGTGGAACTGTATCCCAGTGAGAGTCAGTGTGTGTGGAACTGTATCCCAGTGAGAGTCAGTGTGTGTGGAACCCGTACCCCAGTGAGAGTCAGTGTGTGTGGAACTGTATCCCAGTGAGAGTCAGTGTGTGTGGAACTGTATCCCAGTGAGAGTCAGTCTGTGTGGAACTGTACCCTAGTGAGAATCAATGTGTCTGGTACTGTACCCCAGTGAGAGTCAGTGTGTGTGGAACTGTCCCCCAGTGAGAGTCAGTGTGTGTGGGACCAGTACCCCAGTGAGAGTCAGTGTGTGTGGAACTGTATCCCAGTGAGAGTCAGTGTGTGTGGGACTGTATCCCAGTGAGAGTCAGTGTGTGTGGAAGTGTATCCCAGTGAGAGTCAGTGTGTGTGGAACTGGAACCCAGTGAGAGTCAGTGTGTGTGGAATCCGTATCCCAGTGAGAGTCAGTGTGTGTGGAACTGTATCCCAGTGAGAGTCAGTGTGTGTGGAACTGTATCCCAGGGAGAGTCAGTGTATGTGGAACTGTATCCCAGTGAGAGTCAGTGTGTGTGGAACTGGAACCCAGTGAGAGTCAGTGTGTGTGGAACCCGTATCCCAGTGAGAGTCAGCGTGTGTGGAACTGTATCCCAGTGAGAGTCAGTGTGTGGAACCCGTATCCCAGTGAGAGTCAGTGTGTGTGGAATGTATCCCATTGAGAGTCAGTGTGTGTGGAACTGTCCCCCAGTGAGAGTCAGTGTGTGTGTAACCCGTACCCCAGTGAGAGTCAGTGTGTGTGAGTCTCGTACCCCAGTGAGAGTCAGTGTGTGTGGGACCGGTATGCCAGTGAGAGTCAGCGTGTGTGGAACTGTCCCCAAGTGAGAGTCAGTGTGTGTGGAACCCGTATCCCAGTGAGAGTCAGTGTGTGTGGAACTGTATCCCAGTGAGAGTCAGTGTGTGTGGAACTGTATCCCAGTGAGAGTCAGTGTGTGTGGAACTGTATCCCAGTGAGAGTCAGTGTGTGTGGAACTGTCCCCCAGTGAGAGTCAGTGTGTGTGGAACTGTCCCCCAGTGAGAGTCAGTGTGTGTGGAACCCGTATCCCAGTGAGAGTCAGTGTGAGTGGAACTGTATCCCAGTGAGAGTCAGTGTGTGTGGAACTGTATCCCAGTGAGAGTCTGTGTGTGGAACCCGTACCCCAGTGAGAGTCAGTGTGTGTGGAACTGTATCCCAGTGAGAGTCAGTGTGTGTGGAACTGTATCCCAGTGAGAGTCAGTCTGTGTGGAACTGTACCCTAGTGAGAATCAATGTGTGTGGTACTGTACCCCAGTGAGAGTCAGTGTGTGTGGAACTGTCCCCCAGTGAGAGTCAGTGTGTGTGGGACCAGTACCCCAGTGAGAGTCAGTGTGTGTGGAACTGTATCCCAGTGAGAGTCAGTGTGTGTGGAAGTGTATCCCAGTGAGAGTCAGTGTGTGTGGGACTGTATCCCAGTGAGAGTCACTCTGTGCGGAACTGTATCCCAGTGAGAGTCAGTGTGTGTGGAACTGTATCCCAGTGAGAGTCAGTGTGTGTGGGACTGTATCCCAGTGAGAGTCAGTGTGTGTGGAAGTGTATCCCAGTGAGAGTCAGTCTGTGTGGAACTGTATCCCAGTGAGAGTCACTCTGTGTGGAACGGTAATCTAGTGAGAATCAGTGTGTGTGGAACTGAATCCCAGTGAGAGTCAGTGTGTGTGGGACTGTATCCCAGTGAGAGTCAGTGTGTGTGGAAGTGTATCCCAGTGAGAGTCAGTGTGTGTGGAACTGTATCCCAGTGAGAGTCAGTGTGTGTGGAATCCGTACCCCAGTGAGAGTCAGTGTGTGTGGAACTGTACCCTAGTGAGAATCAGTGTGTGTGGAACTGTATCCCAGTGAGAGTCAGTGTGTGTGGAACCCGTACACCAGTGAGTCAGTGTGTGTGGAATCCGTACCCCAGTGAGAGTCAGTGTGTGTCGAACTGTATCCCAGGGAGAGTCAGTCTGTGTGGAACTGTATCCCAGTGAGAGTCAGTCTGTGTGGAACTGTACCCTAGTGAGAATCAGTGTGTGGAACTGTATCCCAATGAGAGTCAGTGTGTGTGGAACCCATACCGCAGTGAGAGTCAGTGTGTGTGGAACTGTATCCTAGTGAGAGTCAGTGTGTGTGGAACCCGTACCCCAGTGAGAGTCAGTGTGTGTGGAACTGTCCCCCAGTGAGAGTCAGTGTGTGTGGAACCCGTACCCCAGTGAGAGTCAGTGTGTGTGGAACTGTATCCCAGTGAGAGTCAGTCTGTGTGGAACTGTACCCTAGTGAGAGTCAGTGTGTGTGAGTATTGTACCTCAGTGAGAGTCAGTGTGTGTGGAACGTATCCCAGTGAGTCAGTGTGTGTGGAATTGTATCGCAGTGAGAGTCAGTGTGTGTGGAACTCTACCCCAGTGAGAGTCAGTGTGTGGAACTGTATCGCAGTCAGAGTCAGTGTGTGTGGAACTGTACCCCAGTGATAGTCAGTGTGTGTGGAACCCGTACCCCAGTGAGAGTCAGTGTGTGTGGAACTGTATCCCAGTGAGAGTCAGTGTGTGTGGAACTGTATCCCAGTGAGAGTCAGTGTGTGTGGAATTGTACCCCAGTGAGAGTCAGTGTGTGTGGAACTGTATCCCAGGGAGAGTCAGTGTGTGTGGAACTGTATCCCAGTGAGAGTCAGTGTGTGTGGAACTGTATCCCAGTGAGAGTCAGTGTGTGTGGAACCCGTACCCCAGTGAGAGTCAGTGTGTGTGGAACTGGAACCCAGTGAGAGTCAGTGTGTGTGGAACCCGTATCCCAGTGAGAGTCAATGTGTGTGGAACTGTATCCCAGTGAGAGTCAGTGTGTGGGGAACCGTATCCAAGTGAGAGTCAGTGTGTGTGGGACCCATACCCCAGTGAGAGTCCGTGTGTGTGGAACTGTATCCCAGTGAGAGTCAGTGTGTGTGGAACTGTATCCCAGTGAGAGTCAGTGTGTGTGGAACTGTATCCCAGGGAGAGTCAGTGTGTGTGGAACTGTATCCCAGGGAGAGTCAGTGTGTGTGGAACTGTATCCCAGGGAGAGTCAGTGTGTGTGGAACTGTATCCCAGGGAGAGTCAGTGTGTGTGGAACTGTATCCCAGTGAGAGTCAGTGTGTGTGGACCTGTTCCCCAGTGAGAATCAGTGTGTGTGGACCTGTCCAACAGTGAGAGTCAGTGTGTGTGGACCTGTCCCCCAGTGAGAATCAGTGTGTGTGGAACTGTATCCCAGTGAGAGACAGTGTGTGTGGAACTGTACCCCAGTGAGAGTCAGTGTGTGTGGAACTGTATCCCAGTGAGAGTCAGTGTGTGTGTGGAACTGTACCCCAGTGAGAGTCAGTGTGTGTGTGGAACTGTATCCCAGTGAGAGTCAGTGTGTGTGGAACTGTACCCCAGTGAGAGTCACTGTGTGTGGAACTGTACCCCAGTGAGAGTCAGTGTGTGTGGAACCCGTACCCCAGTGAGAGTCAGTGTGTGTGGAACTGTATCCCAGTGAGAGTCAGTGCTGTGGAACTGTATCCCAGTGAGAGTCAGTGTGTGTGGCACTGTATCCCAGTGAGAGTCTTTGTGGGGAACTGTTTCCCAGTGAGAGTCAGTGTGTGTGGAACTGTACCCCAGTGAGAGTCAGTGTGTGTGTAACCCGTACCCCAGTGAGAGTCAGTGTGTGTGAGTCTCGTACCCCAGTGAGAGTCAGTGTGTGTGGGACCGGTATGCCAGTGAGAGTCAGCGTGTGTGGAACTGTCCCCAAGTGAGAGTCAGTGTGTGTGGAACCCGTATCCCAGTGAGAGTCAGTGTGTGTGGAACTGTATCCCAGTGAGAGTCAGTGTGTGTGGAACTGTATCCCAGTGAGAGTCAGTGTGTGTGGAACTGTCCCCCAGTGAGAGTCATTGTGTGTGGAACTGTCCCCCAGTGAGAGTCAGTGTGTGTGGAACCCGTATCCCAGTGAGAGTCAGTGTGAGTGGAACTGTATCCCAGTGAGAGTCAGTGTGTGTGGAACTGTATCCCAGTGAGAGTCAGTGTGTGTGGAACCCGTACCCCAGTGAGAGTCAGTGTGTGTGGAACTGTATCCCAGTGAGAGTCAGTGTGTGTGGAACTGTATCCCAGTGAGAGTCAGTGTGTGTGGAACTGTATCCCAGTGAGAGTCAGTCTGTGTGGAACTGTACCCTAGTGAGAATCAATGTGTGTGGTACTGTACCCCAGTGAGAGTCAGTGTGTGTGGAACTGTCCCCCAGTGAGAGTCAGTGTGTGTGGGACCAGTACCCCAGTGAGAGTCAGTGTGTGTGGAACTGTATCCCAGTGAGAGTCAGTGTGTGTGGAAGTGTATCCCAGTGAGAGTCAGTCTGTGTGGAACTGTATCCCAGTGAGAGTCAGTGTGTGTGGAACGGTACTCTAGTGAGAATCAGTGTGTGTGGAACTGTATCCCAGTGAGAGTCAGTGTGTGTGGGACTGTATCCCAGTGAGAGTCACTCTGTGCGGAACTGTATCCCAGTGAGAGTCAGTGTGTGTGGAACTGTATCCCAGTGAGAGTCAGTGTGTGTGGGACTGTATCCCAGTGAGAGTCAGTGTGTGTGGAATCCGTACCCCAGTGAGAGTCAGTGTGTGTGGAACTGTATCCCAGTGAGAGTCAGTGTGTGGGGAACCCGTACACCAGTGAGTCAGTGTGTGTGGAATCCGTACCCCAGTGAGAGTCAGTGTGTGTCGAACTGTATCCCAGGGAGAGTCAGTCTGTGTGGAACTGTATCCCAGTGAGAGTCAGTCTGTGTGGAACTGTACCCTAGTGAGAATCAGTGTGTGTGGAACTGTATCCCAATGAGAGTCAGTGTGTGTGGAACCCATACCGCAGTGAGAGTCAGTGTGTGTGGAACTGTATCCTAGTGAGAGTCAGTGTGTGTGGAACCCGTACCCCAGTGAGAGTCAGTGTGTGTGGAACTGTCCCCCAGTGAGAGTCAGTGTGTGTGGAACCCGTACCCCAGTGAGAGTCAGTGTGTGTGGAACTGTATCCCAGTGAGAGTCAGTGTGTGTGGAACTGTCCCCCAGTGAGAGTCAGTGTGTGTGAGTATTGTACCTCAGTGAGAGTCAGTGTGTGTGGAACGTATCCCAGTGAGTCAGTGTGTGTGGAATTGTATCGCAGTGAGAGTCAGTGTGTGTGGAACTCTACCCCAGTGAGAGTCAGTGTGTGGAACTGTATCCCAGTCAGAGTCAGTGTGTGTGGAACTGTACCCCAGTGAGAGTCAGTGTGTGTGGAACCCGTACCCCAGTGAGAGTCAGTGTGTGTGGAACTGTATCCCAGTGAGAGTCAGTGTGTGTGGAACTTTATCCCAGTGAGAGTCAGTGTGTGTGGAATTGTACCCCAGTGAGAGTCAGTGTGTGTGGAACTGTATCCCAGGGAGAGTCAGTGTGTGTGGAACTGTATACCAGTGAGAGTCAGTGTGTGTGGAACTGTATCCCAGGGAGAGTCAGTGTGTGTGGAACCCGTACCCCAGTGAGAGTCAGTGTGTGTGGAACTGGAACCCAGTGAGAGTCAGTGTGTGTGGAACCCGTATCCCAGTGAGAGTCAATGTGTGTGGAACTGTATCCCAGTGAGAGTCAGTGTGTGGGGAACCGTATCCAAGTGAGAGTCAGTGTGTGTGGGACCCATACCCCAGTGAGAGTCCGTGTGTGTGGAACTGTATCCCAGTGAGAGTCAGTGTGTGTGGAACTGTATCCCAGGGAGAGTCAGTGTGTGTGGAACTGTATCCCAGGGAGAGTCAGTGTGTGTGGAACTGTATCCCAGGGAGAGTCAGTGTGTGTGGAACTGTATCCCAGTGAGTCACTGTGTGTGGAACTGTATCCCAGTGAGAGTCACTGTGTGTGGTACTGTACCCCAGTGAGAGTCAGTGTGTGGGGAACCCGTATCCCAGTGAGAGTCAGTGTGTGTGGAACCGTATCCCAGTGAGAGTCAGTGTGTGTGGAACCGTATCCCAGTGAGAGTCAGTGTGTGTGGAACTATATTCCAGCGAGAGTCAGTGTGTGTGGAACCATATCCCTGTGAGTGGACCTGTCCCCCAGTGAGAATCAGTGTGTGTGGACCTGTCCAACAGTGAGAGTCAGTGTGTGTGGACCTGTCCCCCAGTGAGAATCAGTGTGTGTGGAACTGTATCCCAGTGAGAGACAGTGTGTGTGGAACTGTACCCCAGTGAGAGTCAGTGTGTGTGGAACTGTATCCCAGTGAGAGTCAGTGTGTGTGTGTGGAACTGTACCCCAGTGAGAGTCAGTGTGTGTGTGGAACTGTACCCCAGTGAGAGTCAGTGTGTGTGTGGAACTGTCCCCCAGTGAGAGTCAGTGTGTGTGTGGAACTGTCCCCCAGTGAGAGTCAGTGTGTGTGGAACTGTATCCCAGTGAGAGTCAGTGTGTGTGGAACCCGTATCCCAGTGAGAGTCAGTGTGTGTGGAACTATATTCCAGTGAGAGTCAGTGTGTGTGGAACTATATTCCATTGAGATTCAGTGTGTGTGGAACTGTCCCCCAGTGAGGGTCAGTGTGTGTGGAACCCGTATCCCAGTGAGAGTCAGTGTGTGTGGAACTATATTCCAGTGAGAGTCAGTGTGTGTGGAACTATATTCCCGTGAGAGTCAGTGTGTGTGGAACTGTATCCCAGTGAGAGTCAGTGTGTGTGGAACTGTATCCCAGTGAGAGTCAGTGTGTGTGGAACTGTACCCCAGTGAGAGTCAGTGTGTGTGGAACTGTATCCCAGTGAGAGTCAGTGTGTGTGGAACTGGAACCCAGTGAGAGTCAGCGTGTGTGGAACCCCTATCCCAGTGAGAGTCAGTGTGTGTGGAACTGTATCCCAGTGAGAGTCAGTGTGTGTGGACCTGTCCCCCAGTGAGAATCAGTGTGTGTGGAACTGTACCCCAGTGAGAGTCAGTGTGTGTGGAACTGTATCCCAGTGAGAGTCAGTGTGTGTGGAACCGTATCCCAGTGAGAGTCAGTGTGTGTGGAACTATATTCCAGTGAGAGTCAGTGTGTGTAGAACCGTATCCCTGTGAGAGTCAGTGTGTGTGGACCTGTCCCCCAGTGAGAATCAGTGTGTGTGGACCTGTCCCCCAGTGAGAGTCAGTGTGTGTGGACCTGTCCCCCAGTGAGAATCAGTGTGTGTGGAACTATATCCCAGTGAGAGTCTGTGTGTGTGGAACTGTATCCCAGTGAGAGTCAGTGTGTGTGGAACTGTATCCCAGTGAGAGTCAGTGTGTGTGGAACTGTACCCCAGTGAGAGTCAGTGTGTGTGGAACTGTATCCCAGTGATAGTCAGTGTGTGGGGAACTGGAACCCAGTGAGAGTCAGTGTGTGGGGAACCCGTATCCCAGTGAGAGTCAGCGTGTGTGGAACTGTATCCCAGTGAGAGTCAGTGTGTGGAACTGTATCCCAGTGAGAATCAGTGTGTGGGGAACCCGTATCCCAGTGAGAGTCAGTGTGTGTGGAACCCGTATCCCAGTGAGAGTCGGTGTGTGTGGAACGTATCCCAGTGAGAGTCAGTGTGTGTGGAGTCTGAAGAGATAGGAGAGGTCTTGAATGAGTACTTTTCTTCTGTATTTACAAATGAGAGGGGCGATATTGTTGGAGAGGACAGTGTGAAACAGATTGGTAAGCTCGAGGAAATACTTGTTAGGAAGGAAGATGTGTTGGGCATTTTGAAAAACTTGAGGATAGACAAGTCCCCCGGGCCTGACGGGATATATCCAAGGATTCTATGGGAAGCAAGAGATGAAATTGCAGAGCCGTTGGCAATTATCTTTTCGTCCTCACTGTCAACAGGGGTGGTACCAGGGGATTGGAGAGTGGCGAATGTCGTGCCCCTGTTCAAAAAAGGAACTAGGGATAACCCTGGGAATTACAGGCCAGTTAGTCTTACTTCGGTGGTAGGCAAAGTAATGGAAAGGGTACTGAAGGATAGGATTTCTGAGCATCTGGAAAGACACTGCTTGATTAGGGATAGTCAGCACGGATTTGTGAGGGGTAGGTCTTGCCTTACAAATCTTATTGAATTCTTTGAGGAGGTGACCAAGCATGTGGATGAAGGTAAAGCAGTGGATGTAGTGTACATGGATTTTAGTAAGGCATTTGATAAAGTTCCCCATGGTAGGCTTCTGCACAAAGTAAGGAGGCATGGGATAGTGGGAAATTTGGCCAGTTGGATAACAAACTGGCTAATCGATAGAAGTCAGAGAGTGGTGGTGGATGGCAAATATTCAGCCTGGATCCCAGTTACCAGTGGTGTACTGCAGGGATCAGTTCTGGGTCCTCTGCTGTTTGTGATTTTCATTAATGACTTGGATGAGGGAGTTGAAGGGTGGGTCAGTAAATTTGCAGACGATGCGAAGATTGGTGGAGTTGTGGATAGTAAGGAGGGCTGTTGTCGGCTGCAAAGAGACATAGATAGGATGCAGAGCTGGGCTGAGAAGTGGCAGATGGAGTTTAACCCTGAAAAGTGTGAGGTTGTCCATTTTGGAAGGACAAATATGAATGCGGAATACAGGGTTAACGGTAGAGTTCTTGGCATTGTGGAGGAGCAGAGAGACCTTGGGGTCTATGTTCATACATCTTTGAAAGTTGCCACTCAAGTGGATAGAGCTGTGAAGAAGGCCTATGGTGTGCTCGCGTTCATTAACAGAGGGATTGAATTTTAAGAGCCATGAGGTAATGATGCAGCTGTACAAAACCTTGGTAAGGCCACATTTGGAGTACTGTGTACAGTTCTGGTCGCCTCATTTTAGGAAGGATGTGGAAGCTCTGGAAAAGGTGCAAAGAAGATTTACCAGGATGTTGCCTGGAATGGAGAGTAGGTCTTACGAGGAAAGGTTGAGGGTGCTAGGCCTTTTCTCATTAGAGCGGAGAAGGATGAGGGGCGACATGATAGAGGTTTATAAGATGATCAGGGGAATAGATAGAGTAGACAGTCAGAGACTTTTTCCCCAGGTGGAACACACCATTACAAGGGGACATAAATTTAAGGTGAAAGGTGGAAGATATAGGAAGGATATCAGAGGTAGGTTCTTTACCCAGAGAGTAGTGGGGGCATGGAATGCACTGCCTGTGGAAGTAGTTGAGTCGGAAACATTAGAGACCTTCAAGCAGCTGTTGGATAGGTACATGGATTACGGGAAAATGATATAGTGTAGATTTATTTGTTCTTAAGGGCAGCACGGTAGCATTGTGGATAGCACAATTGCTTCACAGATCCATGGTCCCAGGTTCGATTCCAGCTTGGGTCATTGTCTGTGCGGAGTCTGCACGTCCTCCCCGTGTCTGCGTGGGTTTCCTCCGGGTGCTCCGGTTTCCTCCTACAGTCCAAAGATGTGCGGGTTAGGTGAATTGGCCAATGATAAATTGCCCTTAATGTCCAAATTGCCCTTGGTGGTGGGTGGAGGTGTTGAGTTTGGGTAGGGTGCTCTTTCCAAGAGCTGGTGCAGACTCAAGGGGCCGAATGGTCTCCTTCTGCACTGTAAATTCAATGATAATCTATGATTAATCTAGGACAAAGGTTCGGCACAACATCGTGGGCCGAAGGGCCTGTTCTGTGCTGTATTTTCTATGTTCTATGTTCTATGAATGTATCCCATTGAGAGTCAGTGTGTGTGGAACTGTACCCCAGTGAGAGTCACTGTGTGTGGAACTGTACCCCAGTGAGAGTCAGTGTGTGTGGCACTGTATCCCAGTGAGAGTCAGTGTGTGTGGAACTGTATCCCAGTGAGAGTCAGTGTGTGTGGAACTGTACCCCAGTGAGAGTCAGTGTGTGTGTAACCCGTACCCCAGTGAGAGTCAGTGTGTGTGAGTCTCGTACCCCAGTGAGAGTCAGTGTGTGTGGGACCGGTATCCCAGTGAGAGTCAGCGTGTGTGGAACTGTCCCCAAGTGAGAGTCAGTGTGTGTGGAACAAGTATCCCAGTGAGAGTCAGCGTGTGTGGAACTGTATCCCAGTGAGAGTCAGTGTGTGTGGAACCCGTATCCCAGAGAGAGTCAGTGTGTGTGGAACTGTATCCCAGTGAGAGTCAGTGTGTGTGGAACTGTATCCGAGTGAGAGTCAGTGTGTGTGGAACTGTATCCCAGTGAGAGTCAGTGTGTGTGGAACCCGTACCCCAGTGAGAGTCAGTGTGTGTGGAACTGTATCCCAGTGAGAGTCAGTGTGTGTGGAACTGTATCCCAGTGAGAGTCAGTCTGTGTGGAACAGTACCCTAGTGAGAATCAGTGTGTGTGGACCTGTCCCCCAGTGAGAGTCATGTGTGTGGGACCAGTACCCCAGTGAGAGTCAGTGTGTGTGGAACTGTATCCCAGTGAAAGTCAGTGTGTGTGGAACTGTATCCCAGTGAGAGTCAGTGTGTGTGGGACTGTATCCCAGTGAGAGTCAGTGTGTGTGGAAGTGTATCCCAGTGAGTCAGTCTGTGTGGAACTGTATCCCAGTGAGAGTCACTCTGTGTGGAACGGTACTCTAGTGAGAATCAGTGTGTGTGGAACTGTATCCCAGTGAGAGTCAGTGTGTGTGGAACGGTACTCTAGTGAGAATCAGTGTGTGTGGAACTGTATCCCAGTGAGAGTCAGTGTGTGTGGAACGGTACTCTAGTGAGAATCAGTGTGTGTGGAACTGTATCCCAGTGAGAGTCAGTGTGTGTGGGACTGTATCCCAGTGAGAGTGTGTGTGTGTGGAACTGTATCCCAGTGAGAGTCAGTGTGTGTGGAACTGTATCCCAGTGAGAGTCAGTGTGTGTGGGACTGTATCCCAGTGAGAGTCAGTGTGTGTGGAAGTGTATCCCAGTGAGAGTCAGTCTGTGTGGAACTGTATCCCAGTGAGAGTCAGTGTGTGTGGAACCCGTACCCCAGTGAGAGTCAGTTTGTGTGGAACTGTATCCCAGTGAGAGTCAGTGTGTGTGGGACTGTATCCCAGTGAGAGTCAGTGTGTGTGGAAGTGTATCCCAGTGAGAGTCAGTGTGTGTGGAACTGTATCCCAGTGAGAGTCAGTGTGTGTGGAATCCGTACCCCAGTGAGAGTCAGTGTGTGTGGAACTGTACCCTAGTGAGAATCAGTGTGTGTGGAACTGTATCCCAGTGAGAGTCAGTGTGTGTGGAACCCGTACACCAGTGAGTCAGTGTGTGTGGAATCCGTACCCCAGTGAGAGTCAGTGTGTGTCGAACTGTATCCCAGGGAGAGTCAGTCTGTGTGGAACTGTATCCCAGTGAGAGTCAGTCTGTGTGGAATTGTACCCTAGTGAGAATCAGTGTGTGGAACTGTATCCCAATGAGAGTCAGTGTGTGTGGAACCCATACCGCAGTGAGAGTCAGTGTGTGTGGAACTGTATCCTAGTGAGAGTCAGTGTGTGTGGAACCCGTACCCCAGTGAGAGTCAGTGTGCGTGGAACTGTCCCCCAGTGAGAGTCAGTGTGTGTGGAACCCGTACCCCAGTGAGAGTCAGTGTGTGTGGAACTGTATCCCAGTGAGAGTCAGTGTGTGTGGAACTGTATCCCAGTGAGAGTCAGTGTGTGTGGAACTGTATCCCAGTGAGAGTCAGTGTGTGTGGAATTGTACCCCAGTGAGAGTCAGTGTGTGTGGAACTGTATCCCAGTGAGAGTCAGTGTGTGTGGAACTGTATCCCAGGGAGAGTCAGTGTGTGTGGAACTGTATCCCAGGGAGAGTCAGTGTGTGTGGAACCCGTACCCCAGTGAGAGTCAGTGTGTGTGGAACAGGAACCCAGTGAGAGTCAGTGTGTGTGGAACCCGTATCCCAGTGAGAGTCAGTGTGTGTGGAACCGTATCCCAGTGAGAGTCAGTGTGTGGGGAACCGTATCCCAGTGAGAGTCAGTGTGTGTGGGACCCATACCCCAGTGAGAGTCCGTGTGTGTGGAACTGTATCCCAGTGAGAGTCAGTGTTTGTGGAACTGTATCCCAGTGAGAGTCAGTGTGTGTGGAACTGTATCCCAGGCAGAGTCAGTGTGTGTGGAACTGTATCCCAGGGAGAGTCAGTGTGTGTGGAACTGTATCCCAGGGAGAGTCAGTGTGTGTGGAACTGTATCCCAGTGAGAGTCACTGTGTGTGGAACTGTATCCCAGTGAGAGTCACTGTGTGTGGTACTGTACCCCAGTGAGAGTCAGTGTTTGGGGAACCCGTATCCCAGTGAGAGTCAGTGTGTGTGGAACCGTATCCCAGTGAGAGTCAGTGTGTGTGGAACTATATTCCAGTGAGAGTCAGTGTGTGTGGACCTGTCCCCCAGTGAGAATCAGTGTGTGTGGAACTGTACCCCAGTGAGAGTCAGTGTGTGTGGAACTGTATCCCAGGGAGAGTCAGTGTGTGTGGAACTGTATCCCAGTGAGAGTCAGTGTGTGTGGAACTGTATCCCAGGGAGAGTCAGTGTGTGTGGAACTGTATCCCAGGGAGAGTCAGTGTGTGTGGAACCCGTACCCCAGTGAGAGTCAGTGTGTGTGGAACAGGAACCCAGTGAGAGTCAGTGTGTGTGGAACCCGTATCCCAGTGAGAGTCAGTGTGTGTGGAACCGTATCCCAGTGAGAGTCAGTGTGTGGGGAACCGTATCCCAGTGAGAGTCAGTGTGTGTGGGACCCATACCCCAGTGAGAGTCCGTGTGTGTGGAACTGTATCCCAGTGAGAGTCAGTGTGTGTGGAACTGTATCCCAGTGAGAGTCAGTGTGTGTGGAACTGTATCCCAGGCAGAGTCAGTGTGTGTGGAACTGTATCCCAGGGAGAGTCAGTGTGTGTGGAACTGTATCCCAGTGAGAGTCACTGTGTGTGGAACTGTATCCCAGTGAGAGTCACTGTGTGTGGTACTGTACCCCAGTGAGAGTCAGTGTTTGGGGAACCCGTATCCCAGTGAGAGTCAGTGTGTGTGGAACCGTATCCCAGTGAGAGTCAGTGTGTGTGGAACTATATTCCAGTGAGAGTCAGTGTGTGTGGACCTGTCCCCCAGTGAGAATCAGTGTGTGTGGAACTGTACCCCAGTGAGAGTCAGTGTGTGTGGAACTGTATCCCAGTGAGAGTCAGTGTGTGTGGAACCGTATCCCAGTGAGAGTCAGTGTGTGTGGAACTATATTCCAGTGAGAGTCAGTGTGTGTGGAACCATATCCCTGTGAGTCAGTGTGTGTGGACCTGTCCCCCAGTGAGAATCAGTGTGTGTGGACCTGTCCCCCAGTGAGAATCAGTGTGTGTGGACCTGTCCCCCAGTGAGAATCAGTGTGTGTGGAACTGTATCCCAGTGAGAGTCAGTGTGTGTGGGACCCGTACCCCAGTGAGAGACAGTGTGTGTGGAACTGTACCCCAGTGAGAGTCAGTGTGTGTGGAACTGTATCCCAGTCCTAGTCAGTGTGTGTGTGGAACTGTACCCCAGTGAGAGTCAGTGTGTGTGTGGAACCCGTATCCCAGTGAGAGTCAGTGTGTGTGGAACTATATTCCAGTGAGAGTCAGTGTGTGTGGAACTATATTCCATTGAGAGTCAGTGTGTGTGGAACTGTCCCCCAGTGAGGGTCAGTGTGTGTGGAACCCGTATCCCAGTGAGAGTCAGTGTGTGTGGAACTATATTCCAGTGAGAGTCAGTGTGTGTGGAACTATATTCCAGTGAGAGTCAGTGTGTGTGGAACTGTATCCCAGTGAGAGTCAGTGTGTGTGGAACTGTATCCCAGTGAGAGTCAGTGTGTGTGGAACTGTATCCCAGTGAGAGTCAGTGTGTGTGGAACTGGAACCCAGTGAGAGTCAGCGTGTGTGGAACCCGTATCCCAGTGAGAGTCAGTGTGGGTGGAACTGTATCCCAGTGAGAGTCAGTGTGTGTGGAACTGTATCCCAGTGAGAGTCAGTGTGTGTGGAACTGTACCCCAGTGAGAGTCAGTGTGTGTGGAACTGTATCCCAGTGAGAGTCAGTGTGTGTGGAACTGGAACCCAGTGAGAGTCAGCGTGTGTGGAACCCGTATCCCAGTGAGAGTCAGTGTGTGTGGAACTGTATCCCATTGAGAGTCAGTGTGTGTGGGACTCATACCCCAGTGAGAGTCCGTGTGTGTGGAACTGTATCCCAGGGGGAGTCAGTGTGTGTGGAACTGTATCCCAGTGAGAGTCAGTGTGTGTGGAACTGTATCCCAGTGAGCGTCAGTGTGTGTGGAACTGTACCCCAGTGAGAGTCAGTGTGTGTGGAACTGTATCGCAGTGAGAGTCAGTGTGTGTGGAACTGTATCCCAGTGAGAGTCAGTTTGTTTGGAATTGTATCTCAGTGAGAGTCAGTGTGTGTGGAACCCGTACCCCAGTGAGAGTCAGTGTAGAACATAGAACAATACAGCGCAGTACAGGCCCTTCGGCCCACGATGTTGCACCGAAACAAAAGCCATCTAACCTACACTATGCCATTATCATCCATATGTTTATCCAATAAACTTTTAAATGCCCTCAATGTTGGCGAGTTCACTACTGTAGCAGGTAGGGCATTCCACGGCCTCACTACTCTTTACGTAAAGAACCTACCTCTGACCTCTGTCCTATATCTATTACCCCTCAGTTTAAAGTTATGTCCCCTCGTGCCAGCCATATCCATCCGCGGGAGAAGGCTCTCACTGTCCACCCTATCCAACCCCCTGATCATTTTGTATGCCTCTATTAAGTCTCCCCTTAACCTTCTTCTCTCCAACGAAAACAACCTCAAGTCCATCAGCCTTTCCTCATAAGATTTTCCCTCCATACCAGGCAACATCCTGGTAAATCTCCTCTGCACCCGCTCCAAAGCCTCCACGTCCTTCCTATAATGCGGTGACCAGAACTCTACGCAATACTCCAAATGCGGCCGTACCAGAGTTCTGTACAGCTGCAACATGACCTCCCGACACCGGAACTCAATCCCTCTACCAATAAAGGCCAACACTCCATAGGCCTTCTTCACAACCCTATCAACCTGGGTGGCAACTTTCAGGGATCTATGTACATGGACACCTAGATCCCTCTGCTCATCCACACTTTCAAGAACTTTACCATTAGCCAAATATTCCGCATTCCTGTTATTCCTTCCAAAGTGAATCACCTCACACTTCTCTACATTAAACTCCATTTGCCACCTCTCAGCCCAGCTCTGCAGCTTATCTATATCCCTCTGTAAACTGCTACTTCCTTCCACACTATCGACAACACCACCGACTTTAGTATCGTCTGCAAATTTACTCACCCACCCTTCTGCGCCTTCCTCTAGGTCATTGATAAAAATGACAAACAGCAACGGCCCCAGAACAGGTCCTTGTGGTACTCCACTTGTGACTGTACTCCATTCTGAACATTTCCCATCAACCACCACCATCTGTCTTCTTTCAGCTAGCCAATTTCTGATCCACATCTCTAAATCACCCTCAATCCCCAGCCTCCGTATTTTTTGCAATAGGCTACCGTGGGGAACCTTATCAAACGCTTTGCTGAAATCCATATACACCACATCAACTGCTCTACCCTCGTCTACCTGTTCAGTCACCTTCTCAAAGAACTCAATAAGGTTTGTGAGGCATGACCTACCCTTCACAAAGCCATGCTGACTATCCCTGATCATATTATTCCTGTCTAGATGATTATAAATCTTGTCACTTATATCCAAGACTTTACCCACTACAGACGTGAGGCTCACCGGTCTATAGTTGCCGGGGTTGTCTCTGCTCCCCTTTTTGAACAAAGGGACCACATTTGCTGTCCTCCAGTCCTCTGGCACTATTCCTGTAGCCAATGATGACATAAAAATCAAAGCCAAAGGTCCAGCAATCTCTTCCCTGGCCTCCCAGAGAATCCTAGGATAAATCCCATCAGGTCCCGGGGACTTATCTATTTTCAGCCTGTCCAGAATTGCCAACACCTCTTCCCTACATACCTCAATGCCATCTATTCTATTAGCCTGGGGCTCAGCATTCTCCTCCACAACATTATCTTTTTCCTGAGTGAATACTGACGAAAAATATTCATTTAGTATCTCGCCTATCTCTTCAGACTCCACACACAATTTCCCATCCCTGTCCTTGACTGGTCCTACTCTTTCCCTAGTCATTCGCTTATTCCTGACATACCTATAGAAAGCTTTTGGATTTTCCTTGATCCTTCCTGCCAAATACTTCTCATGTCCCCTCCTTGCTCGTCTTAGCTCTCTCTTTAGATCCTTCCTCGCTACCTTGTAACTATCCATCGCCCCAACCGAAACTTCACACTTCATCTTCACATAGACCTCCTTCTTCCTCTTAACAAGCGATTCCCCTTCCTTGGTAAACCACGGTTCCCTCGCTCGGCACCTTCCTCCCTGCCTGACCGGTACATACTTATCAAGAACACGCAGTAGCTGATCCTTGAACAAGCCCCACTTATCCAGTGTGCCCAACACTTGCAGCCTACTTCTCCACCTTATCCCCCCCAAGTCACGTCTAATGGCATCATAATTGCCCTTCCCCCAGCTATAACTCTTGCCCTGCGGTGTATACTTATCCCTTTCCATCATTAACGTAAACGTCACCGAATTGTGGTCACTGTCCCCAAAGTGCTCTCCTATCTCCAAATCCAACACCTGGCCTGGTTCATTACCCAAAACCAAATCCAACGTGGCCTCGCCTCTTGTTGGCCTGTCAACATATTGTTTCAGGAAACCCTCCTGCACACACTGTACAAAAAACGACCCATCTATTGTACTCGAACTACATCTTTTCCAGTCAATATTTGGAAAGTTAAAGTCTCCCATAATAACTACCCTGTTACTTTCGCTCATATCCAGAATCATCTTCGCCATCCTTTCCTCTACATCCCTAGAACTATTAGGAGGCCTATAAAAAACTCCCAACAGGGTGACCTCTCCTTTCCTGTTTCTAACTTCAGCCCATACTACCTCGGAAGAAGAGTCCCCATCTAGCATCCTCTCCGCCACCGTAATACTGCTCTTGACTAGCAGCGCCACACCTCCCCCTCTTTTGCCTCCTTCTCTGAGCTTACTAAAACACCTAAACCCCGGAACCTGCAACATCCATTCCTGTCCCTGCTCTATCCATGTCTCCGAAATGGCCACAACATCGAAGTCCCAGGTACCAACCCATGCTGCCAGTTCCCCTACCTTGTTTCGTATACTCCTGGCATTGAAGTACCTGGATTGAACCACCTACCTGAACACTGGCCCCCTCCTGCGACGTCAAATCTGTGCTCCTGACCTCTATACTCTCATTCTCCCTTACCCTAAAACTACAATCCAGGTTCCCATGCCCCTGCTGCATTAGTTTAAACCCCCCCCAAAGAGCACTAACAAATCTCCCCCCCCAGGATATTTGTGCCCCTCAGGTTCAGATGTAGACCATCCTGTCTGTAGAGGTCCCACCTTCCCCAGAAAGAGCCCCAGTTATCCAAAAATCTGAATCCCTCCCGCCTGCACCATCCCTGTAGCCACGTGTTTAAATGCTCTCTCTCCCTATTCCTCATCTCACTATCACGTGGCACGGGCAACAACCCAGAGATAACAACTCTGTTTGTTCTAGTTCTGAGCTTCCATCCTAGCTCCCTGAAAGCCTGCCTGACATCCTTGTCCCCTTTCCTACCTATGTCGTTAGTGCCAATGTGGACCACGACTTGGGGCTGCTCCCCCTCCCCCTAAGGACCCGGAAAACACGATCCGAGACATCACGTACCCTTGCACCTGGGAGGCAACATACCAAACGTGAGTCTCTCACGCTCCCACAAAATCTCCTATCTGTGCCCCTGACTATCGAGTCCCCAATTACTAATGCTCTGCTCCTCTCCCCCCTTCCCTTCTGAGCAACAGGGACAGACTCTGTGCCAGAGGCCCGTACCCCATGGCTTACCCCTGGTAAGTCCCCCCCCACAAGTATCCAAAGCGGTATACTTGTTTCTCAGGGGAACGACCGCAGGGGATCCCTGCACTGACTGCTTTTTCCCAGTCCCTCTTACAGTTACCCACCTATCTCCAATCTTTGGTGTAACTAATTCCCTGAAGCTGCTATCTATGACCCCTTCTGCCTCCCGAATGATCCGAAGTTCTTCCAACTCCAGCTCCAGTTCCCTAACTCGGTCTTGGAGGAGCTGGAGATGGCAGCACTTCCTGCAGGTAAAATCAGCAGGGACACTAACGGCATCCCTCACCTCAAACATCCTGCAGGAGGAACATTGCACTCCCTTCCCTGCCATTCCTCTAACTTTCTACCAAGATCTGGCTAACAACTAAATTAAATTTTTATAAAAAATAATAATAATATAATAAAATATGGTACTTACCTCAGACCAATGGGTTTTATTATTAGGTTAGAGGAGGAGGGCAGGTGGGAGACACTACACGTGTAGTGTCTCGGGTTTCCTCTCCACCAGAATTTATTGGTGAGGGTCTTCCCAGACGTCCGCGGGTCGACTTCCTGTTCCCGCCTAAAAAACTAATTTTAAAAAAAAGAAAAATTCTCAGCTCCTGCTGAAATTGACTAACCAGCCAGCTCCACTCCCGCCAAAATCGACTGGCCTGCCCCTGCAAAGACAAGTGCTTTTAAAGGTTGACTTACCTCCCAGCAACCTCCTTCCGCAATGCTCCCGCTGAAACTGACTCACCAGCTGTTCTCCCGCCGAAATCGACTCACACAGTGTGAGTCTCGTACCCCAGTGAGAGTCAGTGTGTGTGGAACTGTATCCCAGGGAGAGTCACTGTTTGTGGAACTGTGTCCCAGTGAGAGTCAGTGTGTGTGGAACTGTATCCCAGTGAGAGTCAGTGTGTGTGGAACTGTATCCCAGGGAGAGACAGTGTGTGTGGAACCCGTACCCCAGTGAGAGTCAGTGTGTGTGGAACTGTATCCCAGTGAGAGTCAGTGTGTGTGGAACCCGTATCCCAGTGAGAGTCAGTGTGTGTGGAACCGTATCCCAGTGAGAGTCAGTGTGTGGGGAACTGTATCCCAGTGAGAGTCAGTGTGTGTGGAACCGTATCCCAGGGAGAGTCAGTGTGTGTGGGTCCCGTACCCCAGTGAGAGTCAGTGTGTGTGGAACTGTATCCCAGTGAGAGTCAGTGTGTGTGGAACTGTATCCCAGTGAGAGTCAGTGTGTGTGGAACTGTATCCCAGTGAGAGTCAGTGTGTGTGGAACTGTCCCCCAGTGAGAGTCAGTGCGTGTGGAACTGTTCCCCAGTGAGAGTCAGTGTGTGTGGAACTGTATCCCAGTGAGAGTCAGTGTGTGAGGGACTCATACCCCAGTGAGAGTCCGAGTGTGTGGAACTGTATCCCAGGGGGAGTCAGTGTGTGTGGAACTGTATCCCAGGGAGAGTCAGTGTGTGTGGAAATGTATCCCAGTGAGAGTCAGTATGTGCGGAACTGTATCCCAGTGAGAGTAAGTGTGTGTGGAACTGTGTCCCAGTGAGCGTCAGTGTGTGTGGAACTGTCCCCCAGTGAGAGTCAGTGTGTGTGGAACTGTATACCAGGGAGAGTCAGTGTGTGTGGAACTGTATCCCAGGGAGAGTCAGTGTGTGTGGAACTGTGTCCCAGTGAGCGTCAGTGTGTGTGGAACTGTATCCCAGTGAGAGTCAGTCTGCATGGAACTGTACCCTAGTGAGAATCAGTGTGTGTGGAACTGTATCCCAGTGAGAATCAGTGTGTGTGGAACTGTACCCCAGTGAGAGTCAGTGTGTGTGGAACCCGTACCCCAGTGAGAGTCAGTGTGTGTGGGACCCGTACCCCAATGAGAGTCAGTGTGTGTGGGACCCGTACCCCAGTGAGAGTCAGTGTGTGTGGAACTGTATCCTAGTGAGAGTCAGTGTGTGTGGAACTGTACCCCAGTGAGAGTCAGTGTGTGTGGAACTGTATCCCAGTGAGAGTCAGTGTGTGTGGGACCCGTACCCCAGTGAGAGTCAGTGTGTGTGGAACTGTACCCCAGTGAGAGTCAGTGTGTGTGGAACTGTATCCCTGTGAGAGTCAGTGTGTGTGGGACCCATACCCCAGTGAGAATCAGTGTGTGTGGGACCCGTACCCCAGTGAGAGTCAGTGTGTGTGGGACCCGTACCCCAGTGAGAGTCAGTGTGTGTGGAACTGTACCCCAGTGAGAGTCAGTGTGTGTGGAACTGTCCCCCAGTGAGAGTCAGTGTGTGTGGGACCCGTACCCCAGTGAGAGTCAGTGTGTGTGGAACCGTATCCCTGTGAGAGTCAGTGTGTGTGGAACTGTATCCCAGTGAGAGTCAGTGTGTGTGGAACTGTATCCCTGTGAGAGTCAGTGTGTGTGGAACTGTATCCCAGTGAGAGTCAGTGTGTGTGGAACCGTATCCCTGTGAGAGTCAGTGTGTGTGGAACCCGTACCCCAGTGAGAGTCAGTTTGTGTGGCACTGTATCCCAGTGAGAGTCAGTGTGTGTGGGACCCGTACCCCAGTGAGAGTCAGTGTGTGTGGGACCCGTACCCCAGTGAGACTCGGTGTGTGTGGAACTGTACCCCAGTGAGAGTCAGTGTGTGTGGGACCCGCACCCCAGTGAGAGTCGGTGTGTGTGGAACTGTATCCCAGTGAGAGTCAGTGTGTGTGGAACTGTATCCCAGGGAGAGTCAGTGTGTGTGGAACTGTGTCCCAGTGAGCGTCAGTGTGTGTGGAACTGTCCCCCAGTGAGCGTCAGTGTGTGTGGAACTGTGTCCCAGTGAGCGTCAGTGTGTGTGGAACTGTATCCCAGTGAGAGTCAGTCTGCATGGAACTGTACCCTAGTGAGAATCAGTGTGTGTGGAACTGTATCCCAGTGAGAATCAGTGTGTGTGGAACTGTACCCCAGTGAGAGTCAGTGTGTGTGGAACCCGTACCCCAGTGAGAGTCAGTGTGTGTGGGACCCGTACCCCAATGAGAGTCAGTGTGTGTGGGACCCGTACCCCAGTGAGAGTCAGTGTGTGTGGAACTGTACCCCAGTGAGAGTCAGTGTGTGTGGAACCCGTACCCCAGTGAGAGTCAGTGTGTGTGGAACTGTATCCTAGTGAGAGTCAGTGTGTGTGGAACCCGTACCCCAGTGAGAGTCAGTGTGTGTGGAACCCGTACCCCAGTGAGAGTCAGTGTGTGTGGAACTGTATCCTAGTGAGAGTCAGTGTGTGTGGAACTGTACCCCAGTGAGAGTCAGTGTGTGTGGAACTGTATCCCAGTGAGAGTCAGTGTGTGTGGAACTGTATCCCAGTGAGAGTCAGTGTGTGTGGAACTGTCCCCCAGTGAGAATCAGTGTGTGTGGAACTGTATCCCAGTGAGAGTCAGTGTGTGTGGAACTGTATCCCAGTGAGAGTCATTGTGTGTGGGACTGTATCCCAGTGAGAGTCAGTGTGTGTGGAACTGGATCCCAGTGAGAGTCAGTGTGTGTGGAACTGTACCCCAGTGAGAATCAGTGTGTGTGGAACTGGATCCCAGTGAGAGTCAGTGTGTGTGGAACTGTACCCCAGTGAGAGTCAGTGTGTGTGGAACTGTACCCCAGTGAGAGTCAGTGTGTGTGGAACTGTACCCCAGTGAGAGTCAGTGTGTGTGGAACTGTACCCCAGTGAGAGTCAGTGTGTGGTACTGTACCCCAGTGAGAGTGACTGTGTGAGGAACTGTATCCCAGTGAGAGTCACTGTGAGTAGAACCCGTACCCCAGTGAGAGTCAGTGTGTGTGGCACTGTACCCCAGTGAGAGTCAGTGTGTGTGGAACTGTATCCCAGTGAGGGTCAGTGTGTGTGGAACTGTCCCCCAGTGAGAGTCAGTGCGTGTGGAACTGTTCCCCAGTGAGAGTCAGTGTGTGTGGAACTGTATCCCAGTGAGAGTCAGTGTGTGAGGGACTCATACCCCAGTGAGAGTCCGAGTGTGTGGAACTGTATCCCAGGGGGAGTCAGTGTGTGTGGAACTGTATCCCAGGGAGAGTCAGTGTGTGTGGAACTGTATCCCAGGGAGAGTCCGTGTGTGTGGAACTGTATCCCAGGGATAGTCAGTGTGTGTGGAAATGTATCCCAGTGAGAGTCAGTATGTGTGGAACTGTATCCCAGTGAGAGTAAGTGTGTGTGGAACTGTGTCCCAGTGAGCGTCAGTGTGTGTGGAACTGTCCCCCAGTGAGAGTCAGTGTGTGTGGAACCCGTACCCCAGTGAGAGTCAGTGTGTGTGGAACTGTATCCTAGTGAGAGTCAGTGTGTGTGGAACCCGTACCCCAGTGAGAGTCAGTGTGTGTGGAACCCGTACCCCAGTGAGAGTCAGTGTGTGTGGAACTGTATCCTAGTGAGAGTCAGTGTGTGTGGAACTGTACCCCAGTGAGAGTCAGTGTGTGTGGAACTGTATCCCAGTGAGAGTCAGTGTGTGTGGGACCCGTACCCCAGTGAGAGTCAGTGTGTGTGGAACTGTACCCCAGTGAGAGTCAGTGTGTGTGGAACTGTATCCCTGTGAGAGTCAGTGTGTGTGGGACCCGTACCCCAGTGAGAGTCAGTGTGTGTGGAACTGTATCCCAGTGAGAGTCAGTGTGTGTGGAACTGTATCCCAGTGAGAGTCAGTGTGTGTGGAACTGTATCCCAGTGAGAGTCAGTGTGTGTGGAACTGTCCCCCAGTGAGAATCAGTGTGTGTGGAACTGTATCCCAGTGAGAGTCAGTGTGTGTGGAACTGTATCCCAGTGAGAGTCATTGTGTGTGGGACTGTATCCCAGTGAGAGTCAGTGTGTGTGGAACTGGATCCCAGTGAGAGTCAGTGTGTGTGGAACTGTACCCCAGTGAGAATCAGTGTGTGTGGAACTGGATCCCAGTGAGAGTCAGTGTGTGTGGAACTGTACCCCAGTGAGAGTCAGTGTGTGTGGAACTGTACCCCAGTGAGAGTCAGTGTGTGTGGAACTGTACCCCAGTGAGAGTCAGTGTGTGTGGAACTGTACCCCAGTGAGAGTCAGTGTGTGGTACTGTACCCCAGTGAGAGTGACTGTGTGAGGAACTGTATCCCAGTGAGAGTCACTGTGAGTAGAACCCGTACCCCAGTGAGAGTCAGTGTGTGTGGCACTGTACCCCAGTGAGAGTCAGTGTGTGTGGAACTGTATCCCAGTGAGGGTCAGTGTGTGTGGAACTGTCCCCCAGTGAGAGTCAGTGCGTGTGGAACTGTTCCCCAGTGAGAGTCAGTGTGTGTGGAACTGTATCCCAGTGAGAGTCAGTGTGTGAGGGACTCATACCCCAGTGAGAGTCCGAGTGTGTGGAACTGTATCCCAGGGGGAGTCAGTGTGTGTGGAACTGTATCCCAGGGAGAGTCAGTGTGTGTGGAACTGTATCCCAGGGAGAGTCAGTGTGTGTGGAACTGTATCCCAGTGAGAGTCCGTGTGTGTGGAACTGTATCCCAGGGATAGTCAGTGTGTGTGGAAATGTATCCCAGTGAGAGTCAGTATGTGTGGAACTGTATCCCAGTGAGAGTAAGTGTGTGTGGAACTGTGTCCCAGTGAGCGTCAGTGTGTGTGGAACTGTCCCCCAGTGAGAGTCAGTGTGTGTGGAACTGTATACCAGGGAGAGTCAGTGTGTGTGGAACTGTATCCCAGGGAGAGTCAGTGTGTGTGGAACTGTGTCCCAGTGAGCGTCAGTGTGTGTGGAACTGTATCCCAGTGAGAGTCAGTCTGCGTGGAACTGTACCCTAGTGAGAATCAGTGTGTGTGGAACTGTATCCCAGTGAGAATCAGTGTGTGTGGAACTGTACCCCAGTGAGAGTCAGTGTGTGTGGAACCCGCACCCCAGTGAGAGTCAGTGTGTGTGGGACCCGTACCCCAATGAGAGTCAGTGTGTGTGGGACCCGTACCCCAGTGAGAGTCAGTGTGTGTGGAACTGTATCCCTGTGAGAGTCAGTGTGTGTGGGACCCGTACCCCAGTGAGAGTCAGTGTGTGTGGAACTGTACCCCAGTGAGAGTCAGTGTGTGTGGAACCCGTACCCCAGTGAGAGTCAGTGTGTGTGGAACTGTATCCTAGTGAGAGTCAGTGTGTGTGGAACCCGTACCCCAGTGAGAGTCAGTGGGTGTGGAACCCGTACCCCAGTGAGAGTCAGTGTGTGTGGAACTGTATCCTAGTGAGAGTCAGTGTGTGTGGGACCCGTACCCCAGTGAGAGTCAGTGTGTGTGGAACTGTACCCCAGTGAGAGTCAGTGTGTGTGGGACCCGTACCCCAGTGAGAGTCAGTGTGTGTGGAACCGTATCCCTGTGAGAGTCAGTGTGTGTGGAACTGTATCCCTGTGAGAGTCAGTGTGTGTGGAACTGTATCCCAGTGAGAGTCAGTGTGTGTGGAACCGTATCCCTGTGAGAGTCAGTGTGTGTGGAACCCGTACCCCAGTGAGAGTCAGTTTGTGTGGCACTGTATCCCAGTGAGAGTCAGTGTGTGTGGGACCCGTACCCCAGTGAGAGTCAGTGTGTGTGGGACCCGTACCCCAGTGAGACTCGGTGTGTGTGGAACTGTACCCCAGTGAGAGTCAGTGTGTGTGGGACCCGCACCCCAGTGAGAGTCGGTGTGTGTGGAACTGTATCCCAGTGAGAGTCAGTGTGTGTGGAACTGTATCCCAGGGAGAGTCAGTGTGTGTGGAACTGTGTCCCAGTGAGCGTCAGTGTGTGTGGAACTGTCCCCCAGTGAGCGTCAGTGTGTGTGGAACTGTATCCCAGGGAGAGTCAGTGTGTGTGGAACTGTGTCCCAGTGAGCGTCAGTGTGTGTGGAACTGTATCCCAGTGAGAGTCAGTCTGCATGGAACTGTACCCTAGTGAGAATCAGTGTGTGTGGAACTGTATCCCAGTGAGAATCAGTGTGTGTGGAACTGTACCCCAGTGAGAGTCAGTGTGTGTGGAACCCGTACCCCAGTGAGAGTCAGTGTGTGTGGGACCCGTACCCCAGTGAGAGTCAGTGTGTGTGGAACTGTATCCTAGTGAGAGTCAGTGTGTGTGGAACCCGTACCCCAGTGAGAGTCAGTGTGTGTGGAACCCGTACCCCAGTGAGAGTCAGTGTGTGTGGAACTGTATCCTAGTGAGAGTCAGTGTGTGTGGAACTGTACCCCAGTGAGAGTCAGTGTGTGTGGAACTGTATCCCAGTGAGAGTCAGTGTGTGTGGGACCCGTACCCCAGTGAGAGTCAGTGTGTGTGGAACTGTACCCCAGTGAGAGTCAGTGTGTGTGGAACTGTCCCCCAGTGAGAGTCAGTGTGTGTGGGACCCGTACCCCAGTGAGAGTCAGTGTGTGTGGAACCGTATCCCTGTGAGAGTCAGTGTGTGTGGAACTGTATCCCAGTGAGAGTCAGTGTGTGTGGAACTGTATCCCAGTGAGAGTCAGTGTGTGTGGAACTGTATCCCAGTGAGAGTCAGTGTGTGTGGAACTGTACCCCAGTGAGAGTCAGTGTGTGTGGGACCCGTACCCCAGTGAGAGTCAGTGTGTGTGGGACCCGTACCCCAGTGAGAGTCAGTGTGTGTGGAACCGTATCCCTGTGAGAGTCAGTGTGTGTGGAACCCGTACCCCAGTGAGAGTCAGTTTGTGTGGAACTGTATCCCAGTGAGAGTCAGTGTGTGTGGGACCCGTACCCCAGTGAGAGTCAGTGTGTGTGGGACCCGTACCCCAGTGAGAGTCGGTGTGTGTGGAACTGTACCCCAGTGAGAGTCAGTGTGTGTGGGACCCGTACCCCAGTGAGAGTCAGTGTGTGTGGAACTGCTTTTGAAAACAGCGGCATGTGTGGGTTATCCTTTTTGTTGATAAATATTTGGGTGTGACGGAGAGTGAGACGAGGGCGAGGCGAGGGCGAGAGCCAGGCGAGGGTGAGGTGAGAGCGAGATCCAGGCGAGGGCGAGGCGAGGGCGGCGAGGGTGAGGCGAGAGCGCGAGCCAGGCGAGGGCGAGAGCGAGAGCCAGGCGAGGGCGAGAGCGAGGGCGAGAGCCAGGGCGAGAGCCAGGCGAGGGCGAGGCGAGGGCGAGAGCGAGGGCGAGAGCCAGGCGAGGGCGAGAGCGAGGGCGAGAGCCAGGGCGAGAGCGAGGGCGAGAGCCAGGCGAGGGCGAGGCGAGGGCGAGAGCGAGGGCGAGAGCCAGGCGAGGGCGAGGCGAGGGTGAGGTGAGAGCGAGATCCAGGCGAGGGCGAGGCGCGGGCGGCGAGGGTGAGGCGAGAGCGAGAGCCAGGCGAGGGCGAGGGCGAGAGCCAGGCGAGGGCGAGAGCCAGGCGAGGGCGAGAGCCAGGCGAGGGCGAGGTGAGAGCGAGGGCGAGAGCCAGGCGAGGGTTCTGACAAACTGATGCTCAGTAAAACGTCTGGTGCGTTTTTTCTGAAGACTTTATCCAAAAATATTTTTGCTGAGAATAAGCCAATGGTACAATGGACGCCCTTTCTCAATACAGAGGAACGTCCCAGATGACCGATGGGTCAGAATAGTTCACACTAAACAAAGTCAAAAGAGAATATTAGTTCATCAGGAAAAAGGCTATTCGCCCAAATCGATGCTGCAGCTCGAGCAGAATGACGATGGTTTTCGTGGAGGAGGAGATCCTGCTGATGTGTCCAGTGCTCCAAACCCAAATCTTCCTCGCTACTTCTTTCCTTTCTTGGACCCTTTCTTGCCGCCCTTTTGGGAATTTTCACAGTACTTGGCCTCCATTGCGGATATGAAACTGTCCATCTGCTTCTCCCGATCCTGCTGCCTGCTCTGCAGATACAAGATTCAATCAGCAACCCAGCCAAGACTCTGACACCAGTAGCGCTTCCCACAGGAGCAGCTCCTCTCTATCCCAGTTAAATGACGGGATGGGGAGCAGCAGGCCGGGGAGAATAGTGGAAGGATCCCCCCCCCCCCCACTGATCCCCAGCCCGGGGTAGACAGGGCAGCACGGCTGGACGTGGCAGGTTTGGGATGACTGAACCAGCCCAAGGGCAGGTCACAGGGTTAACGTCCTTGGTTATATCAGTTGGACAGAGTTTCGGCACCGTTCCCCCAGACCGGTGACCAGTGCTGGCAATCCCATTGTTACCAAGGTTATCTTAGCTTGCAATGGTTCATCACCAGTGCGAATTCCGATCAGAGCCCAAGAGCTTCCGAGAGGAGCAAATGGGCAGAATATTGTGCAGGAGGGCGGCTGTTACAGGACAGTAAACTCAGCATTATCGGTGTTAGTATTTGGAGCACACTCCGCTCGCTGCTGACTTACCTGGATGAGCATTCGGAGAGAGTCACTGCTGTCCGCTAGCCCCAGCTCGTGCCTCACAGCCTCAGCTTCTTTAGCCTCTTGGTCACCCTGATGTGAAACAATGCTGGTTAGTGACAAATAGCAACTGTTCACCTGTAATATTGCTGCTGCCCTGACTAAGGGGCAATTTAGCACGGTCAATCCACCTACCCTGCACATCTTTGGACTGTGGGAGGAAACCGGAGCACCCGGAGGAAACCCACGCACACACGGGGAGGACGTGCAGACTCCGCACAGACAATGACCCAAGCCGGAATCGAACCTGGGACCCTGGCGCTGAGGGAGGAGCGCTAACTGTGCCGATATGCTCGATATATTTTAAGATTAGAAATTGGTTGGATTAATGCTGCTAAAAGTGGGTTCATTGTAACAACTGAACATTTGTAATCAGTAACTATCTGTGAGTAACTACATTTTTAACTACTGAAAATGACAAGAAATTCAGAACCTCTTGCTCATTATCTTTGTACAAAGAGCAGCCTGGCAGCTACACTGGTCCAGCACCATTCGGGACACCTCAGATAACGTCCAGCAAGACCTGGACAATATCCAGGCTTGGGCTGACAAGTGGCAACTCACATTCGTGCCACACAAAGAATAATATAGCACAGGAACAGGCCCTTCGGCCCTCCAAACCTGTACTGGTCATGATACCAACCTTGGCCAAAACCCTCAGCACTTCCTTGTGCCGTATCCCTCTATACCCGTCCTATCCATGTGTTTGTCAAGATGCCTTTTGAACGCCATTAATGTATCTGCTTCCGCAGCCTCCCCTGGCAACGGGTTCCAGACACTCACCACCCTCTGTGTAAAAAACCTGCCTCGCACATCCCCTCTAAACTTTGCCCCACGGACCTTAAACCTCTGCCCCCTGGTGACTGACCCCCCCACCCTGGGATGACCATCTCGTACAAGAGAGGATCTCACTATCGCCGCTGGACATTCAATGGCATTACCGTCGCTGAATCCCACACAATCAACATGCTGGGGTTACCACTGATCAGAAACGGTGAACTGGACCCAGCCACATTAATACTGTGGCTACAAGATTAGGTTGGAGGCTGGGAATTATATGGGGAGTAACTCACCTCCTGACTCCCCAAAGCCTGTCCACCATCGACAAGGCACAAGTCAGGAGTGTAATGAAACACGCTCCACTTGCCTGGATGAGTGCAGCTCCAACAACACTCAAGAAGCTCGACACCATCCAGATAAAGCAGCCGCTTGAACGGTCCCCCTCCACAAACATTCAAACCCACCACCACTGACGCACAGTGACAGCCGTGTGGCCCATCTACAAGATGCACTGCAGTAACTCACCAAGGTTCCTCAGACAGCACCTTCCAAACCCACGACCACTACCATCTAGAAGGACAAGAGCAGCAGATACCTGGGAACCCCACCACCTGGAGGTTCCCCTCCGAGTCACTCACCATCCTGACTGGGAAATATATCGGCCGTTCCTTCACTGTCGCTGGGGCAACATCCTGGAACTCCCTCCCTAACAGCACAGTGGGTGTACCTACACTTTAGGGACTGCAGCGGCTCAAGGCGGCAGCTCACCCCCACCTTCTGAAGGGCAACTAGGGATGGGCAATAAATGCGGCCGAACCAGCGACTTCCTTACTTTTTTATTCCTTTAACGGGATGTGGAAGTTCCTAATAAATTAAAAATGATGTTTCAAATAATCTAAAGTGTGCTGGTTAATGTCCTTACGCCTAAAAACCTGCCTTAATTTTTGAAGCCTCCCTGATGGTAGTGAGTACCGTTATTGGAAACCTGCTTGGCGATGAATTCAGTGTGCATGTGTGGAAGGTTTCTGAACACGACCAACTTCCAGCTTCGCGTTTTTCAAGCTATCCATGGAGAATATCTGTGTGAATGCAATTTTTGGCGGGGGGAATTCCGTGGAGAAAACCAGTTCACCCTCGTGGAAACTTCAAACAATTAAGTTTAATATTCTGCTCCCCGATAGGCAGTGCTAAAGATCCCGTGTGTGAGACCAAGAGCCAGACAGAATAACGCCTCCCACTGACTGGGCCTCAACCTGACTTCCCGCCTCCCTGGTTAGCAACCGTTTCAGTGACATAGTTTTGGGTTAAGTAGAGATGTGACATTTCAATGTTGCGGTACAGGAGATGCTTTACCCTGATTGAGTGGTTTGCGAATGACGTCCTTACCTTCCTTTTACGAGCTCTTTGTTTGTGCGCGCTTTCCTTGGTAAATGTTGTGTAGGCCGGGAGCTGTTCGTCCTTGATGGCCGACTCCAGGATTGCCCGTATCCGTGACTCGTCTTCCAATGTGGAACACAGCACCGACTCCATGATGCTGTCCATGTCCCCCTGGAAATCCAGGTAGGCCTGTTTTATATCGGCCATCTCCTCGGAGGAGCCTTTGTACTTGTCCTCAAAATTCTTAATGTCAGCCACAGTGACCTGTGCACAATGCAAACGCCATTAAAGTGACAATATCCTGTGTGGCAGGACATAGATCGACGAGAGACACCCAAAGCCCAGTCACAATTCTAATAATAATCTTTATTACATCGAACATACAGTGCAGGAGGCCGCCATTCGGCCCATCGAGTCTGCACCGACCCACATTAAGCCCTCACTTCCACCCTATCCCCGTAACCCAATAACCCATCCTAACCTTTTTGGTCACTAAGGGTAATTTATCATTGGCCAATCCACCTAACCCGCACATCTTTGGACTGTGGGAGGAAACCGGAGCACCCGGAGGAAACCCACGCAGACACAGGGAGGACGTGCAGACTCCGCACAGACAATGACCCAAGCCGGGAATCGAACCTGGGACCCTGTGAAGCAATTGTGCTGCCCGCTGTGTTACTGTGCTGCCCGCTGTGTTACTGTGCTGCCCACTGTGTTACTGTGCTGCCCACTGTGTTACTGTGCTGCCCACTGTGTTACTGTGCTGCCCACTGTGTTACTGTGCTGCCCACTGTGTTACTGTGCTGCCCACTGTGTTACTGTGCTGCCCACTGTGTTACTGTGCTGCCCACTGTGTTACTGTGCTGCCCACTGTGTTACTGTGCTGCCCACTGTGTTACTGTGCTGCCCACTGTGTTACTGTGCTGCCCACTGTGTTACTGTGCTGCCCACTGTGTTACTGTGCTGCCCACTGTGTTACTGTGCTGCCCACTGTGTTACTGTGCTGCCCACTGTGTTACTGTGCTGCCCACTGTGTTACTGTGCTGCCCACTGTGTTACTGTGCTGCCCACTGTGTTACTGTGCTGCCCACTGTGTTACTGTGCTGCCCACTGTGTTACTGTGCTGCCCACTGTGTTACTGTGCTGCCCACTGTGTTACTGTGCTGCCCACTGTGTTACTGTGCTGCCCACTGTGTTACTGTGCTGCCCACTGTGTTACTGTGCTGCCCACTGTGTTACTGTGCTGCCCACTGTGTTACTGTGCTGCCCACTGTGTTACTGTGCTGCCCACTGTGTTACTGTGCTGCCCACTGTGTTACTGTGCTGCCCACTCGAAGCCTGATTAAATCGGGAGCTGATCCCAACACATTGAGGAGTGATCAATCTCAGCCAGTTACTCTGCTGGGAACAACAGACTCCAGGAGAGACACACTGGAGCCGTGGACAGGGCTGCACGGGGGCCAGACAGCCACGGCACCAATGCTGCCCCCACTGGAGACTCCCAAAACTGTAACCCCAGTGCCACCCCCCCCCCCCACAGTGCTCCCCCTCCCCCTCATTAACCCTCCTCCATCCCTGGCTCCAACAACCCATCCAGCCAACTGGCCCCAAACACAAACAGCACCCCCCCCCCCCCCCCCCGCCCCAATGGCTACAGTGAACGTGGAGATCCATTAAGGAGAGGATTGTGCTTCTAGACTCACTGAGTGAGCACCAGCCAGAACGGAAACTCTGAGCGAGTTCCCTCGGAAAGTCTGCTCCCTCAAACAGCCCGGGCAATAAAACGGCAGAAAACAACAGGTGTTCTCCACACATCGGTGCAGACTGGACGGCCGAAGAGATTCTTTGTTCTGTGATCTTGAAGAATGTGGTCAACCTCAGAACTGCCCCAGCACCGGCCTCAATAATAATCATCTTTATTAGTGTCACAAGTCGGCACATTAACACTGCAATGAGGTTACTGTGAAAATCTCCTAGTCACCACATTCCGGCGCCTGTTCGGGTACACGGAGGGAGAATTCAGAATGTCCAATTCACTTAACTAACATGTCTTTCGGGACTTGTGGGAGGAAACCGGAGCACCCGGAGGAAACCCGCGCAGGCACGGGGGGAACGAGCTCCAGTGACACCGTGAGAGGGTGAAACAGGACCAGCATTGAGTCAAAACAACCCAAACAGAGGCAAACACTCGGGGCCTGCCTGACCTGCCTCACGTGGGCCGGTTCGAGTTTTCCGGTACCTTCTTAAAGAGCAGCCTCCAATACTCCTCCCAGTCACGATCTCGTTTCACAATATCTGCCTCTTCATCCACGACACCTTGTTCATCATACAAGGCCCGCGGCCCACTGTCACTCAGCACACTGTACACTTGACCCAGGATCTGGGGGAAGAACAAGCAGCAATGAGCCAGGTGCTAACTCGGGATTCAAGAGAGGGATTAGAAAATACATTTCCGCAACTTCCGGTCACACATTTGGTGGCTCCCGCTCGTGATGGAATTTACGAACCTTTTCGCCGGCGAATGGGTGGATTGTGAGATTGAAAAAGGTGCAGGAGGGCTGGAGGGAGAGAATGTCCCACCGGTGGATGGATGCGTGGACCAGAAGTGGTTGAAAAAGAAGAGAAGAGTGGTCCACAGAGCACACTTGACGGGGGCGAGGTTGAGTAGGTTCTTTGGGGTAGAGGACAGATGTAGAAGGTGCTCAGGGAGCCCGGCGAACCATGTCCATATGTTTTGGTCATGCCCGGCACTGGAGGGGTTCTGGAGAGGAGTGGCGGGAGCAATATCTCAGGTGGTGAAAGTCCGGGTCAAGCCAAGCTGGGGGCTAGCAATATTTGGAGTAGTGGACGAACCGGGAGTGCAGGAGGCGAAAGAGGCCGGCATTCTGGCCTTTGCGTCCCTAGTAGCCTGGCGAAGGATCTTGCTAATGTGGAAGGAGGCGAAGCCCCCCAGCCTGGAGAAATGATATGGCTGGGTTCATAAAGTTGGAGAGGATTAAGTTCGCCTTGAGAGGGTCTGCACAGGGGTTCTACAGGCGGTGGCAACCGTTCCTAGACTATCTCGCCAGGTTAGAGGGCTTTTGTTTTGGTGCAACATCGTGGGCCGAAGGGCCTGTACTGCGCTGTATCGTTCTATGTTCTATATGCTTATCCAATAAACTTTTAAATGCCCTCAGTGTTGGCGAGTTCACTACTGTTGCAGGTAGGGCATTCCACGGCCTCACCACTCTTTGCGTAAAGAACCTACCTCTGACCTCTGTCCTATATCTATTACCCCTCAGTTTAAAGCTATGTCCCCTCGTGCCAGCCATTTCCATCCGCGGGAGAAGGCTCTCACTGTCCACCCTATCTAACCCCCTGATCATTTTGTATGCCTCTATTAAGTCTCCTCTTAACCTTCTTCTCTCCAACGAAAACAACCTCAAGTCCATCAGCCTTTCCTCATAAGATTTTCCCTCCATACCAGGCAACATCCTGGTAAATCTCCTCTGCACCCGCTCCAAAGCCTCCACGTCCTTCCTATAATGCGGTGACCAGAACTGTATGCAATACTCCAAATGCGGCCGTACCAGAGTTTTGTACAGCTGCAACATGACTTCCTGACTCCGGAACTCAATCCCTCTACCAATAAAGGCCAACACTCCATAGGCCTTCTTCACAACCCTATCAACCTGGGTGGCAACTTTCAGGGATCTATGTACATGGACACCTAGATCCCTCTGCTCATCCACACTTCCAAGAACTTTACCATTAGCCAAATATTCCGCATTCCTGTTATTCCTTCCAAAGTGAATCACCTCACACTTCTCTACATTAAACTCCATTTGCCACCTCTCAGCCCAGCTCTGCAGCTTATCTATATCCCTCTGTAACCTGCTACATCCTTCCACACTGTCGACAACACCACCGACTTTAGTGTCGTCTGCAAATTTACTCACCCACCCTTCTGCGCCTTCCTCTAGGTCATTGATAAAAATGACAAACAGCAACGGCCCCAGAACAGATCCTTGTGGTACGCCACTTGTAACTGAACTCCATTCTGAACATTGCCCATCAACCACCACCCTCTTTCTTCTTTCAGCTAGCCAATTTCTGATCCACATCTCTAAATCACCCTCAATCCACAGCCTCCGTATTTTCTGCAATAGCCTACCGTGGGGAACCTTATCAAACGCTTTACTGAAATCCATATACACCACATCAACTGCTCTACCCTCGTCTACCTGTTCAGTCACCTTCTCAAAGAACTCGATAAGGTTTGTGAGGCATGACCTACCCTTTTACAAAGCCATGCTGACTATCCCTGATCATATTATTCCTATCTAGATGATTATAAATCTTGTCTCTTATAATCCCCTCCAAGACTTTACCCACAACAGACGTGAGGCTCACCGGTCTATAGTTGCCGGGGTTGTCTCTGCTCCCCTTTTTGAACAAAGGGACCACATTTGCTATCCCCCAGGCCTCTGGCACTATTCCTGTAGCCAATGATGACATAAAAATCAAAGCCAAAGGCTCAGCAATCTCTTCCCTGGCCTCCCATAGAATCCTAGGATAAATCCCATCAGGCCCCGGGGACTTATCTATTTTCAGCCTGTCCAGAATTGCCAATACCTCTTCCCTACGTACCTCAATGCCATCTATTCTATTAGCCTGGGGCTCAGCATTCTCCTCCACAACATTATCTTTTTCCTGAGTGAATACTGACGAAAAATATTCATTTAGTATCTCGCCTATCTCTTCAGACTCCACACACAACTTCCCATCCCTGTCCTTGACTGGTCCTACTCTTACCCTGGTCATTCGCTTATTCCGGACATACCTATAGAAAGCTTTTGGGTTTTCCTTGATCCTTCCTGCCAAATACTTCTCATGTCCCCTCCTTGCTCGTCTTAGCTCTCTCTTTAGATCCTTCCTCGCTACCTTGTAACTATCCATCGCCCCAACTGAAACTTCACACCTCATCTTCACATAGGCCTCCTTCTTCCTCTTAACAAGAGATTCCACTTCCTTGGTAAACCACGGTTCCCTCGCTCTACGCCTTCCTCCCTGCCTGACCGGTACGTACTTATCAAGAACACGCAGTAGCTGATCCTTGAACAAGCTCCACTTATCCAGTGTGCCCAACACTTGCAGCCTACTTCTCCAACCTATCCCCCCCAAGTCACGTCTAATGGCATCATAATTGCCCTTCCCCCAGCTATAACTCTTGCCCTGCGGTGTATACTTATCCCTTTCCATCATTAACGTAAACGTCACCGAATTGTGGTCACTGTCCCCAAAGTGCTCTCCTACCTCCAAATCCAACACCTGGCCAGGTTCATTACCCAAAACCAAATCCAACGTGGCCTCGCCTCTTGTTGGCCTGTCAACATATTGTTTCAGGAAACCCTCCTGCACACACTGTACAAAAAACGACCCATCTATTGTACTCGAACTATATCTTTTCCAGTCAATATTCGGAAAGTTAAAGTCTCCCATAATAACTACCCTGTTACTTTCGCTCTTATCCAGGATCATCCTCGCCATCCTTTCCTCTACATCCCTAGAACTATTTGGAGGCCTATAGAAAACTCCCAACAGGGTGACCTCTGCTTTCCTGTTTCTAACCTCAGCCCATACTACCTCGAAAGATGAGTCCCCATCTAGCATCCTCTCCGCCACCGTAATACTGCTCTTGACTAGCAGCGCCACACCTCCCCCTCTTTTGCCTCCTTCTCTGAGCTTACTAAAACACCTAAACTCCGGAACCTGCAACATCCATTCCTGTCCCTGCTCTATCCATGTCTCCGAAATGGCCACAACATCGAAGTCCCAGGTACCAACCCATGCTGCCAGTTCCCCTACCTTATTTCGTATACTCCTGGCATTGAAGTAGACACACTTCAAACCACCTACCTGAACACTGGACCCCTCCTGCGACGTCAAATCTGTGCTCCTGACCTCTATACTCTCATTCTCCCTTACCCTAAAACTACAATCCAGGTTCCCATGCCCCTGCTGCATTAGTTTAAACCCCCCCCCAAAGAGCACTAACAAATCTCCCCCCCAGGATATTTGTGCCCCTCAGGTTCAGATGTAGACCATCCTGTCTGTAGAGGTCCCACCTTCCCCAGAAAGAGCCCCAGTTATCCAGAAATGTGAATCCCTCCCGCCTGCACCATCCCTGTAGCCACGTGTTTAATTGCTCTCTCTCCCTATTCCTCATCTCACTATCACGTGGCACGGGCAACAACCCAGAGATAACAACTCTGTTTGTTCTAGTTCTGAGCTTCCATCCTAGCTCCCTGAAAGCCTGCCTGACATCCTTGTCCCCTTTCCTACCTATGTCGTTAGTGCCAATGTGGACCACGACTTGGGGCTGCTCCCCCTCCCCCCTAAGGACCCGGAAAACACGATCCGAGACATCACGTACCCTTGCACCTGGGAGGCAACATACCAAACGTGAGTCTCTCAAGCTCCCACAAAATCTCCTATCTGTGCCCCTGACTATCGAGTCCCCAATTACTAATGCTCTGCTCCTCTCCCCCCTTCCCTTCTGAGCAACAGGGACAGACTCCGTGCCAGAGGCCCGTACCCTATGGCTTACCCCTGGTAAGTCCCCCCCACAAGTATCCAAAGCGGTATACTTGTTTCTCAGGGGAACGACCGCAGGGGATCCCTGCACTGACTGCTTTTTCCCAGTCCCTCTTACAGTTACCCATCTATGTCCAATCTTTGATGCGGGATCAACAGAGGCGGCTGCAGGAGAAAGTGGAGGACGTGGAGAATCGGTCACTCAGACAGAATTTAAGGATGGTGGGCCTGCCGGAGGACAGTGAGGGAGCGGACGCCGGCGCATCCGTGGCGTGGATGTTTGAGAAGCTGCCAGAGGGGCATTTGCACGGCCCTTGGAAGTGGACCGGGAGCACAGGGCGGTGACGAGGATGCTGCAGGGGACGAGCGCTGAGCGCCATGGTGGTGCACCTGCACCAATTCCTGGATAAAGAGTGGATTTGGAGGTGGGCCAGGCAGACGAGGGGCTGTACTGGGAGGGCAGTGCGTGTACCTGGGTGCAGAGCCGGTTATTATGGGCCAGAGTTTAGAAAGCTCCAAGGTGCATCATGGAGTTCACCGACCCACGATTTTAAATAGATTTTGGTTATGGAGACCACAAGGGTTTCGGATCAACACAGATCTTAGTAATCTTTCAACAAAAAACATTTATTTTTAAAAATCCAGTTACCACTTTATAAACATCCACATTAACATCTTATTAAATACTAACTCGGAGACTTGCACCAAAGAAATTATTATATAGGTAACCCTCAACAACTTTCCCAACAACATCCACAAAGTCAAACCCTTTTTTAATAGGCAGCAAGTTTGCATTCCTTACAGAAACCGGTACTACATTGAAATCAGCAAATGAGCTGAAAATATTCTTTAGATTGCAGAGATTGATACACCTGTGCATTGTGGATAGCACAATTGCTTCACAGCTCCAGGGTCCCAGGTTCGATTCCCCGCTGGGTCACTATCTGTGCGGAGTCTGCACGTTCTCCCCGTGTCTGCGTGGGTTTCCTCCGGGTGCTCCGGTTTCCTCCCACAGTCCAAAGATGTGCAGGTTAGGTGGATTGGCCGTGATAAATTGACCTTAGTGTCCAAAATTGCCCTTAGTGTTGGGTGGGGTTACTGGGTTACGGGATAGGGTGGAGGTGTTGACCTTGGGTAGGGTGCTCTTTCCAAGAGTCGGTGCAGACTCGATGGGCCAAATGGCCTCCTTCTGCACTGTAAATTCTATGATAATGTGCTTGCACTGCAGCACTCCCAACTCCCAGCCAACACAAACACACACAGCTACAAAATGGCTTCCAACTCAAACCGAAAATAAAAGACAGCGCAGAGCAGAGCTGCACCCACACACTGACATCACTGCAGCTATTTGGTAAGTTCCCATTTCTTAAAGGTACACACACACGTGACATGGTCAAGAGGAGAGCGAGCTTCAATAAGACGAAGGCGGTCCTCTTTAAAAAGGAGCATGCTTAGGTGCCATGGGTGGGGGCTGCCAGGCGAGCTGGGCAGGGTAGTTCACACAAGTGCAGTGGGGGGTGAGCAGGTGTGGATGGGGGTTGGGGTTGTTATTTTGTGGCGGGGGAACTGCTGACAGGGGAGAGGCTGTTGAAGTGTGACATGGGGAGGGTCGATGACGGTGGGCACCCGAGGGTGGACCTGAGGAGGTACAGACCACTGGCTGGAGGCTGGCCCAGGAGGGGCCAAGCCCACTTTCCCCATTGCTGTTGAAGTGTGACATGGGGAGGGTCGATGACGGTGGGCACCCGAGGGTGGACCTGAGGAGGTACAGACCACTGGCTGGAGGCTGGCCCAGGAGGGGCCAAGCCCACTTTCCCCATTGCTTTTTGTCTTGGCTGCAGAGTGGTTGCCAATGGCACTGAGAGCGTCGAAGGACTGGCAGGGGATAGTACGGGGGGGGGGTTGCACAGGGTCTCGCTATACATGGACGACCTATTTTTATACATCTCGGACCCGCTGGGGGATTTTGGGGATTCTAGAGGAATTTGGCCGTTTTTCAGGGTATAAATTGAATATGGGTATTTGACGAGGTCTTTGCGATTCGGTGAGGGGGCAGGGGCAGGGGCAGGGGCTGGCAGAGATACCGTTTCAAGGCAGTGGGGGGGGGGGGGGGGAGCTTTCGATGTTTGGGCAATCATGTGGCACGGGAGTGGGAGGAGCTGCACCTGGCGCGGTTGGTGGAGCAGGTGAAGGGCGGCTTTAGGAGGTGGGATTTGCTCCCGTTGTCACTGGCGGGGAGGGTGCAGGTCCGCTCGAGGTTCTTGTTCATCTTTCAGAGCCTTTCAATTTTTACCCAAAGGCGATTTTCAAGAAGGTGAATGCGGTGATTTTTTAGGTTAGTGTGGGCAGGAAAAACCCGCGAGGGGGGGGAAGGGGGCGCCCGAGGGGGGGGGAAGGGGGGCGCCCGAGGGGGGGGGAAGGGGGCGCCCGAGGGGGGGGAAGGGGGCGCCCGAGGGGGGGGAAGGGGGCGCCCGAGGGGGGGGGAAGGGGGCGCCCGAGGGGGGGGAAGGGGGCGCCCGAGGGGGGGGAAGGGGGCGCCGAGGGGGGGGAAGGGGGGGGGGGGGCGCCCGAGGGGGGGGAAGGGGGCGCCCGAGGGGGGGAAGGGGGCGCCCGAGGGGGGGGGAAGGGGGCGCCCGAGGGGGGGGAAGGGGGCGCCCGAGGGGGGGGAAGGGGGCGCCCGAGGGGGGGGGAAGGGGGCGCCCGAGGGGGGGAAGGGGAGCGCCCGAGGGGGGGGAAGGGGGCGCCCGAGGGGGGGGGAAGGGGGCGCCCGAGGGGGGGGAAGGGGGCGCCCGAGGGGGGGGAAGGGGGCGCCCGAGGGGGGGGAAGGGGGCGCCCGAGGGGGGGGGAAGGGGGGCGCCCGAGGGGGGGGAAGGGGGCGCCCGAGGGGGGGGAAGGGGGCGCCCGAGGGGGGGGAAGGGGGCGCCCGAGGGGGGGGGAAGGGGGCGCCCGAGGGGGGGGAAGGGGGCGCCCGAGGGGGGGGAAGGGGGCGCCCGAGGGGGGGGAAGGGGGCGCCCGAGGGGGGGGAAGGGGGCGCCCCGAGGGGGGGGAAGGGGGCGCCCGAGGGGGGGGGAAGGGGGCGCCCGAGGGGGGGGGAAGGGGGCGCCCGAGGGGGGGGGAAGGGGGCGCCCGAGGGGGGGGGAAGGGGGCGCCCGAGGGGGGGGGGAGGGGGGCGCCCGAGGGGGGGGGGAGGGGGCGCCCGAGGGGGGGGGAGGGGGCGCCCGAGGGGGGGGGGAGGGGGCGCCCGAGGGGGGGGGAGGGGGCGCCCGAGGGGGGGGGAGGGGGCGCCCGAGGGGGGGGGAGGGGGCGCCCGAGGGGGGGGAGGGGGCGCCCGAGGGGGGGGGAGGGGGCGCCCGAGGGGGGGGGGAGGGGGCGCCCGAGGGGGGGGGAGGGGGCGCCCGAGGGGGGGGGAAGGGGGCGCCCGAGGGGGGGGGAGGGGGCGCCCGAGGGGGGGGGGAGGGGGCGCCCGAGGGGGGGGAGGGGCGCCCGAGGGGGGGGGAGGGGGCGCCCGAGGGGGGGGGAGGGGGCGCCCAGAGGGGGGGGAGGGGGCGCCCGAGGGGGGGGAAGGGGGGCGCCCGAGGGGGGGGAAGGGGGCGCCCGAGGGGGGGGGAAGGGGGCGCCCGAGGGGGGGGAAGGGGGCGCCCGAGGGGGGGGAAGGGGGCGCCCGAGGGGGGGGGAAGGGGGCGCCCGAGGGGGGGGAAGGGGGCGCCCGAGGGGGGGGAAGGGGGCGCCCGAGGGGGGGGGAAGGGGGCGCCCCGAGGGGGGGGAAGGGGGCGCCCGAGGGGGGGGAAGGGGGCGCCCGAGGGGGGGGAAGGGGGCGCCCGAGGGGGGGGAAGGGGGCGCCCGAGGGGGGGGGAAGGGGGCGCCCGAGGGGGGGGAAGGGGGCGCCCGAGGGGGGGGAAGGGGGCGCCCGAGGGGGGGGAAGGGGGCGCCCGAGGGGGGGGGAAGGGGGCGCCCCGAGGGGGGGGAAGGGGGCGCCCGAGGGGGGGGAAGGGGGCGCCCGAGGGGGGGGAAGGGGGCGCCCGAGGGGGGGGAAGGGGGCGCCCGAGGGGGGGGAAGGGGGGCGCCCGAGGGGGGGGAAGGGGGCGCCCGAGGGGGGGGAAGGGGGCGCCCGAGGGGGGGGAAGGGGGCGCCCGAGGGGGGGGGAAGGGGGCGCCCGAGGGGGGGGAAGGGGGCGCCCGAGGGGGGGGAAGGGGGCGCCCGAGGGGGGGGAAGGGGGCGCCCGAGGGGGGGGGAAGGGGGCGCCCGAGGGGGGGGAAGGGGGCGCCCGAGGGGGGGGAAGGGGGCGCCCGAGGGGGGGGGAAGGGGGCGCCCGAGGGGGGGGAAGGGGGCGCCCGAGGGGGGGGAAGGGGGCGCCCGAGGGGGGGGAAGGGGGCGCCCGAGGGGGGGGAAGGGGGCGCCCGAGGGGGGGGAAGGGGGCGCCCGAGGGGGGGGGAAGGGGGCGCCCGAGGGGGGGGAAGGGGGCGCCGAGGGGGGGGGAAGGGGGCGCCCGAGGGGGGGGAAGGGGGGCGCCGAGGGGGGGGAAGGGGGCGCCCGAGGGGGGGGGAAGGGGGCGCCCGAGGGGGGGGGAAGGGGGCGCCCGAGGGGGGGGAAGGGGGCGCCCGAGGGGGGGGGAAGGGGGCGCCCGAGGGGGGGGAAGGGGGCGCCCGAGGGGGGGGAAGGGGGCGCCCGAGGGGGGGGGAAGGGGGCGCCCGAGGGGGGGGAAGGGGGCGCCCGAGGGGGGGGGAAGGGGGCGCCCGAGGGGGGGGGAAGGGGGCGCCCGAGGGGGGGGAAGGGGGCGCCCGAGGGGGGGGAAGGGGGCGCCCGAGGGGGGGGGGAAGGGGGCGCCCGAGGGGGGGGAAGGGGGCGCCCGAGGGGGGGGAAGGGGGCGCCCGAGGGGGGGGAAGGGGGCGCCCGAGGGGGGGGAAGGGGGCGCCCGAGGGGGGGGAAGGGGGCGCCCGAGGGGGGGGGAAGGGGGGCGCCCGAGGGGGGGGAAGGGGGCGCCCGAGGGGGGGGAAGGGGGCGCCCGAGGGGGGGGAAGGGGGCGCCCGAGGGGGGGGGAAGGGGGCGCCCGAGGGGGGGGGAAGGGGGCGCCCGAGGGGGGGGAAGGGGGCGCCCGAGGGGGGGGAAGGGGGCGCCCGAGGGGGGGGGAAGGGGGCGCCCGAGGGGGGGGGAAGGGGGCGCCCGAGGGGGGGGAAGGGGGCGCCCGAGGGGGGGAAGGGGGCGCCCGAGGGGGGGGAAGGGGGCGCCCGAGGGGGGGGAAGGGGGCGCCCGAGGGGGGGGAAGGGGGCGCCCGAGGGGGGGAAGGGGGCGCCCGAGGGGGGGGGAAGGGGGCGCCGAGGGGGGGGAAGGGGGCGCCCGAGGGGGGGGGAAGGGGGCGCCCGAGGGGGGGAAGGGGCGCCCGAGGGGGGGGAAGGGGGCGCCCCGAGGGGGGGGAAGGGGGGCGCCGAGGGGGGGGAAGGGGGCGCCCGAGGGGGGGGGAAGGGGGCGCCCGAGGGGGGGGAAGGGGGCGCCCGAGGGGGGGGAAGGGGGCGCCCGAGGGGGGGAAGGGGGCGCCCGAGGGGGGGGAAGGGGGCGCCCGAGGGGGGGGGAAGGGGGCGCCCGAGGGGGGGGAAGGGGGGCGCCCGAGGGGGGGGAAGGGGGCGCCCGAGGGGGGGGGAAGGGGGCGCCCGAGGGGGGGGAAGGGGGCGCCCGAGGGGGGGGAAGGGGGCGCCCGAGGGGGGGGAAGGGGGCGCCCGAGGGGGGGGAAGGGGGCGCCCGAGGGGGGGGAAGGGGGCGCCCGAGGGGGGGGAAGGGGGCGCCCGAGGGGGGGGAAGGGGGCGCCCGAGGGGGGGGAAGGGGGCGCCCGAGGGGGGGGGAAGGGGGCGCCCGAGGGGGGGGAAGGGGGGCGCCCGAGGGGGGGGGGAAGGGGGCGCCCGAGGGGGGGGGAAGGGGGCGCCCGAGGGGGGGGGAAGGGGGCGCCCGAGGGGGGGGAAGGGGGCGCCCGAGGGGGGGAAGGGGGCGCCCGAGGGGGGGGAAGGGGGCGCCCGAGGGGGGGGAAGGGGGCGCCCGAGGGGGGGGGAAGGGGGCGCCCGAGGGGGGGGAAGGGGGCGCCCGAGGGGGGGGAAGGGGGCGCCCGAGGGGGGGGGAAGGGGGCGCCCGAGGGGGGGGAAGGGGGCGCCCGAGGGGGGGGAAGGGGGCGCCCGAGGGGGGGGAAGGGGGCGCCCGAGGGGGGGGAAGGGGGCGCCCGAGGGGGGGAAGGGGGCGCCCGAGGGGGGGGAAGGGGGCGCCCGAGGGGGGGGAAGAGGGCGCCCGAGGGGGGGGAAGAGGGCGCGCGAGGGGGGGAAGAGGGCGCGCGAGGGGGGGGAAGAGGGCGCGCGAGGGGGGGGAAGAGGGCGCGCGAGGGGGGGGGAAGAGGGCGCGCGAGGGGGGGGAAGAGGGCGCGCGAGGGGGGGAAGAGGGCGCGCGAGGGGGGGGAAGAGGGCGCGCGAGGGGGGGGGAAGAGGGCGCGCGAGGGGGGGGAAGAGGGCGCGCGAGGGGGGGGAAGAGGGCGCGCGAGGGGGGGAAGAGGGCGCGCGAGGGGGGGAAGAGGGCGCGCGAGGGGGGGAAGAGGGCGCGCGAGGGGGGGAAGAGGGCGCGCGAGGGGGGGAAGAGGGCGCGCGAGGGGGGGAAGAGGGCGCGCGAGGGGGGGAAGAGGGCGCCGCGAGGGGGGGGAAGAGGGCGCGCGAGGGGGGGAAGAGGGCGCGCGAGGGGGGGAAGAGGGCGCGCGAGGGGGGGAAGAGGGCGCGCGAGGGGGGGAAGAGGGCGCGCGAGGGGGGGAAGAGGGCGCGCGAGGGGGGGAAGAGGGCGCGCGAGGGGGGGAAGAAGGGCGCGCGAGGGGGGGAAAGAGGGAATTAGGAGGAATTTAGGAGGCATGGTTAGTAAGTTTGCAGATGACACCAAGATTGGTGGCACAGTGGATAGTGAAGAAGGTTATCTAGGATTGCAACGGGATCTTGATCAATTAGGCCAATGGGCCGACGAATGGCAGATGGAGTTTAATTTAGATAAATGTGAGGTGATGCATTTTGGCAGATCGAATCAGGCCAGGACCTACTCAGTTAATGGTATGGCGTTGGGGAGAGTTATAGAACAAAGAGATCTAGGAGTACAGGTTCATAGCTCCTTGAAGGTGGAGTCCGCAGGTGGACAGGGTGGTGAAGGCATTCGGCATGCTTGGTTTCATTGGTCAGAACATTGAATACAGGAGTTGGGACGTCTTGTTGAAGTTGTACAAGACATTGGTACGGCCACACTTGGAATACTGTGTGCAGTTCTGGTCACCCTATTATAGAAAAGATATTATTAAACTAGAAAGAGTGCAGAAAAGATTTACTAGGATGTTGCCGGGACTTGATGGTTTGAGTTATAAGGAGAGGCTGGATAGACTGGGACTTTTTTCCTTGGCGCGTAGGAGGCTTAGGGGTGATCTTATAGAGGTCTATAAAATAATGAGGGGCATAGATAAGGTAGATAGTCAACATCTTTTCCCAAAGGTAGGGGAGTCTAAAACTAGAGGGCATAGGTTTAAGGTGAGAGGGGAGAGATTCAGAAGGGCCCAGAGGGGCAATTTCTTCACTCAGAGGGTAGTGAGTGTCTGGAATGGGCTGCCAGAGGTAGTAGTAGAAGCGGGTACAATTGTGTCTTTTAAAAAGCATTTAGATGGTTACATGGGTAAGATGGGTATAGAGGGTTATGGCCAAGTGCGGGCAACTGGGACTAGCTTAATGGTAAAAACTGGGCGGCATGGACTGGTTGGGCCGAAGGGCCTGTTTCCATGCTGTAAACTTCTATGATTCGAGGGTGCGCGAGGGGGAGAGGGCGCGCGAGAGAGACGGCATTTCCTGTCCGGATTCCAGGGATCTGCTCTGCCCAGAATTTACCTGGAATTTCCGAGTGGCTGCGTCCTTCTGTGCGGCTGTCACTCTGTCTGGATGAACCTGGAGGGACACGTTGCGATATCCCCTCCGAATCTCTCCCTCCGTCGCCCCTGACCTCACACCCAGCACCTGGTAAAGGTTCG